>NW_018397255.1:10115580-10143527 GCF_002168275.2 Theobroma umbraticum | reverse complement strand
ATAGCATTAAAAGACTGCATTTATCAATCCTGCTAACTGCTCCATTTTGTCACGAAAAGGCCAAACACACCAAGCACTTCAAAAGGATTTTTAAAAGAAACAAAATAAACAGGAAAAAACAGAACTAAAGAAAAGTGAATAACCTGAAGTAATGTCAAACATCCACAAATGGTGCTTTGAGATTTAACAGAGGCATTCCCAAGTGCCCTATACAAGAATGCTAACGCAGCTGCACCCCATGCATATCTCCCAGCAACGTCAAAATTCTCAAACAAAGGAAGGTACATAACAGGGACCTTATTCCCTGTTGTAGTTGAAAAAATTGTGCTTCCCACAAGATACAAAAGGTAAGCACGCGTGTGGTGCTCAATCTCTTCAGTTGATGCATCCTCAGGGCATTGAGAAAAGAACTCTTTCAACCAACTTAGCTTCACCATCCCACCACTCGCATAAGTAGAGTCCGGTGCTTTCCCTAGATACCTTTCACACACTTTGCTACAAGTGGTATATGTTATTCCAATCACTGGCTCCCCGTCAATTGCCAATCCCAACAAGAAGGCAACATCTTGAAGAGTAACAGTCATTTCCCCAATGGTGAAGTGAAATGTATTTGTCTCTCTCCTCCACCTCTCAACTAATGCTGAAATGAGCGGATTATCTAAACTAATAGCTGGTATCTTCCTCAAATACCCAAACCCTGCTTTCTCAACCAACTCAATCTGCTTAGGGGAGAGTCTCCACTCACCTAACTTCGATGTGTGTTCATGACATCTAAGTGCACCGCGCTCCTGTAATGTATATTTGTTTTAACGAAAATAAATGTACAAGTCAAAGTTACAATCACAATCTAACAACCCTCAATATATATAAGAATAACTAGTCTAGTGTGTTAAAGAGAAGAAACTAATAAACAACCAACCAAGCTAACTAACTAACCATCTGGTGTATAGTTGGAGAAAATACAACGTAGAACATGAGACACCTAGTAGTCACACTGTCTCTTACAATTGAAACAAAATCTCATTGGCACGTTTGGTAAATTTTTTAACAATGACTTGTTTAACTACACACAGAAGTCTCTAATCCTCCAAGTGCACAAACGGATTCTACACATATTCTTATCCAAAAATCAAACACAAATTATCATAGTTGCGAATAAACATTACATTACTCATGCAAATACATAAGGGGAGGAGAAGATTGGTGTGAAAGAGAAATGAACCTGGCCATCCCAAACAGCTGAAGATACATGATTTTCTTGATCATATAGTACTGAAGGATCAATGGGTCCAGGATTGGCTGCGCATGGGTCCATTCCAACCTCTGCCATTGATTTTATATTCTAAATTTAACCGGAAAAAAGAAAGAACAAAAGAAACAGAAGAGCGGCCTGAAATGCAGGCCAAAAGAAACTTCAGTCCCATAAAGTAACTCAATAGCAATATCATCCGTTACTGCTAATATGCAGAAAATTTTACATTTTGAAGCAAATTTTTATCAAACCCCTGAATAAAATTAAGATTTTTAGGTCAATTTCAAATTTTTTTTGAGGATTTAATTGCAATTAAATGGAAAAAAAACATTCAAGCTTTCATGGCTAACAAATATACACGTTCAAAACAAAAAAAGCTCAAAGAATTTTGTATTGGGTCCTTCAATTTCCAAACCCTAGATTCCGTTTGGCTCTCCCAAAACGGAGGAAGCAGATAAAACCGAAAGAGCAAATTCCCTCGGCTTGAAGCTTTTCGATGTTTTGAATAATAAAATAACAAAAAAATTTAAAAAGGAAATTGAAAACCAGAAACAGAGGAGGTATGAAACGACGACGGAAGAAGAAGAAAGAGGAAAAAGTGAGAGGGATGCACTTTGCTTTGCATTTCTAACCTGATTTTATCCAAAACGACACGGAAAAGCACGCACCACCGTGAAGGGGAAAAATGTCAGCGGAATTCCAAGGCAAAAAAATATACCAAAACGCGTCGTTGCAACGATTTCTTGTACCGTGATTGAAACGAAAACCTCAAAACTGGATGGGTTCTCGCGTTTTTCTGGATTCAATTTTCTAATCCGACCTTACTAGTCCACGTGGCATGTTTCGGATAATTTGGGCTTCACCCTTAATTTCCTTTTAAAATTGAGAGTAATGGACCTATTTGCAGACTGCATATATATATATATATATATATTATCATATATTATTACTGTATATTAACTACACGTACAAAATATTATTTTACAAAATATATGAATGTTATTACTATAACTATCATGGTGGGATTTGTAATGGTACTTTCATACCAAAACACATTTATAAACAACCTCACGACACAAAGCCGATCTTTGGGTAAAGCCACTCAGGCTTTAGGCTCTCAATTTGAGAAAGTTTTATAATTTTATAATATAATTTATTATATAAAAAATATATAAAAATAAAAAATAATTAATAAAATTATTTATCTTTTCACTTTTTTAATTATGTGTTTAATAAATTTTAATTTTTATCACTTTTTTAATTTTAATATACTATATTATTTTCAATCAATTAACGATCATATATATTTAATCATCTCCAATAATTATTTTTTTCTCACTTATTTCTCTTATTTCCAATCAACATATTTAATGATTCCTAGAAACTATTTTTTCTCTTATATATAAAACCAATTATTTCTTTTTCAATGTATAATATCTAACTTCGAATTCTTCTTTTCTCATTTGCATTTTCTTTCTTCTTCATTTACCTTCAATTTTTTAAAAAAAAAATACACAAGAAGTTCGTTATGTTATTATCTTCATAAAGTCGTGAACCTCATTTGCGGTTTACAATAAGCATTCAACATTAGGTACTATTGTTCTAATATTTACAGACTTTTTTATTTTATTTTTTAATTTATATTATATTATTATATTACCTTTATTTTATGTGATAGTTGATTTATTTGAATTGAAAATTTTGATTGTTGATTCTATATTAATCATTTAAAAAATATAAAATTTTGCATCTCAAAAAGTTAGAAGAATAAAAATTTAATAATTTTTTTAATTTCAATAAAAGTAAGCCTCATTGAATATATCGCTTTAGACCTTTCAACTCATTGAGCAACCCCTCTCATGACAAAACAAAACTTTAAACAAAATCTCTAAGCTTACAATAGAATATGTAATAACTCAATCTCTTTTAAAACTCTATCTTTAACTAGCTGATTTGCACTACTTTGTATTAATTACATTTAACATTGAAAAATTGTATGAGGATAATAAATAATGGAATCAATAAAAATTATTTTTTATAAATGCCCACATATAAAAAGTCAAAAAAAATTTAAAACATGATAGACAAAAATCAAGTCCAAACCCAACACCATTAGACTTTAAGCCCATGCCTCGAAAACCCAATAAGGAACCCAACCTCATCGAACCTCAAACTCACATCCCAAAATCCCAACCATGTGTTAAGCAAAGAAAACTATCAAATATCAAGCTCAAACCTAATCCCATTAGACCTCAAGCTTACACTCTAAAAACCAAACCACGAACCCAACCCCATTAGAACTCAAACTCACATCCCAAAAACCAGATTTGTTAAGAGTTCATGAAGACTATGCAAGAAAAATTCGAAATAAGTATGATAAGTGAACTAAATTACTTCTTTTGACTACAAATTAAACAAAAAGAAGAAGGCACATTCATAAGTCAAGCCAAATACACAAAAGATATGCTTAAGAAGTTTGGTATGGATAGCTCAAGAATGTATCACACACCAATGAGTACTTCAACCATGCTTGATTTATCTGTCATGTCTGTTAACCAAAAGCTCTATAAATCCATGATTGGTTCTTTACTTTATCTCATTACTAATAGACCGAATATAAACTTTAGTGTAAGTCTATGTAATTGGTTTTAATCATCCCCTAAAGAATCACACTTAAATGTTGTCAAAAAAATTTTCAGATATTTAAAAGACACATCTAATCTAGGAATATGGTATCTAAAGAGTTCTACGTTTGATCTCCACTCATACTCAAATTTTGATTTTGGTGGGTGTAAGATAGATAGAAAGAGCGCATCTTGTAAATGTCAATTTTTAAGTAGTATGTTGATCTCATGGTTTTCAAATAAACAAAATAAAGTAGCTTAATCTACTACTGAAGTTAAATATGTAGTGGCCGAAAGTTGTTGTGCTCAAGTGTTATAGACGAAACAACAATTAGAAGATTATGGACTAGCTAGAGAAGAATTTCCATAAAATGTGATAACAATAGTGTCATAAATCTCATAAGGCATCCTATCCATCATTCTGGGACTAAATACATAAAAATAAAGCATTACTTCATTAGGGATCATGTTTAAAGAAGAGATGTTATCCTTGAGTATGTAGGTATAAAAGATTAATTGGCTAATATCTTTACCAAATAGCTTGATAGAGAACAATTCTGCAAGATTAAAAGTGAACTAGGTTTGATAAACCTAAAAAAAAAAAACCTAATTGGTGGCTACGTTTGATGAGTGGTTGTATTTATGTCTAAATTAATTCTTGGTATCATGTATGATGATTGGTTGTATTCTTATTTGAAATGAGTTTATGCAAAAATGTTTGAATGATTCTTGGCATTAATAAATATGCTTATTCATGACATTTCCATGCATTCATGCCATGGCCATCTGATTCTTAAGGTTTGTGGGAGAGTTATTGAGTGAACTAAGATTTCATTTCAAAAATTCTCGATTTTCTATTCAAATTTCACCTGCATGAGTTCCAAACCTATTTTTACATATTTTTAACTCAAAAACTCATATTATTTTGGTTATACCAAGTGTTTGGACCAAATCACGGATTTTTGAAAGTCAAAATCTTCTTGTTTAAGGCTACTGAGGCTTATGTATCGATACTGTATCAATACATAAAGAACATGTATCGATACATTTTGTCTAGTAGCCAACATTAAAATCCTATGTCAAATGTATCGATACATACGTATATATATATCAATACATTCAAGAACACGTATTGATACACTTTAAATGTATTGATATATTTCGTCTAGTAGCCAAATATAAAACATTCTACCTCGAATATATCAATAGATGTATCTATGTATCGATACATCTTGGGGTTTTAAGAGTCCAATGACTTATTTTCACCACATTCTTCAGTTTCCACTTTCCCACTTCTCTCAACTCTCAAATCTCTTTTTGTTTTTCACTCATATCCACCCCGATTAAACTGTTTTTATCCCTTTTTTATCACTTCAAACAATCATTTCTCCTAAAAAATCATTCCATTTCACCCAAAATCCAAAACTCCTAATTTCATGACTCTAACTCTGATTTCATCCAATTCTCAACAATGGCTATGATTTTTGACCAAATTGCTCTAATTAACTTATCTCTTAAGCCTCAACAACAACTTCCACTGATTAATTCTTTCCAAATTTCATCTCAAATGGCCTCTCATCTGAAACACATGAAATCCACCACCAACCGCAACAAGGCTTCCACCTTCGAGTCGACTCCTTCCTCCCAACCTCCACTATCACCGACCTCGAGCTCCGACAACTGGTCTTTCAGGAGGAATTTCTCCTATCCATCCTTAGAATGGCAGTTCAACAAGGATTTAACCAAGAGCGATGTCAAGTCGAGTCTGGTAATTGACTTCTACTACCTTGTGCTCATTAATTTTTTGTATATAAATAACTTTCAAGAATTATATTGGCTCAATTATCTGTCCATGAACCACACTTACTATGCTGACCTTTTTCAAGTCTCTTATTTCAATGCCACCATAAAATTTCAAGATTATGAAAATAGTGAAACTATAAAGCACACTGATAGGTTTTGCACTTTTGTTATGGGCAAACGAATTACAGCTGCTGAGCACACACTAGATATTATCCTTGATCTAGAAATCCATTAGGGTATGTAGAGGGTGTCGTATCACAGGAGTTCTTATACACTGTCTACACTTATCCTCCCACTAGTGAGAAAAATGTGACCAGTGTTACATGCTTTTCTTTTTATGATTGCATCATCCATCTCATCGTATCTCACACTCTCTACACTAACGACACAAATTACTCCATTGTCAAAAGTGAGAACTTCTGGTTTTTGTATCAGATAAAAACAAATCAAAGTGTCAACATTGCCAAGTTTACCCTTAGTGACATGTTAATAGTCATCAACAAATCTAGGAAGACTCTTCTGTATAGCATGGCAATTAGTGATATCATCGACTTCGTGGGCATTTGCTCTAGGTGTGATCCGCCTAAGTAGCATGCAATGCACATGAAGAATAATGAGCATGCCATTAATAAGCTGGGCTTCGTGTATGTCAATAACTCTTGGGTCTATAAAGAAACAGTGAACGACCTTGAGTTTGCTGAAGATGAGGATCATAAGGATACCTTTGTTAAGCTTAATGTCACCCTTAGTGCTAGTCCAAGTGCTCACCCGAGTGTAGGTTCTAACTACTCATTGCCTTTGATAATGAGCAAGCCTATTCTCGATTGTTATCCTTTATGGAATTTATGGATGCCTACATAATTCACATGTTGGATTCCTTATAGGCTTAGAACAGGGAGCTCTTTCATCGCCAACAGCTATTCAAGGAGTAGTTCACCACGTTTCGCACTCAATTTCCACCACATTCCATGCTTAATTTCCACCGCCTGCTTGAGTACATCTCATGGGACATTGGCTGCTTTCCTCCCATTCCCTGCCTTTGTTGGATTCAATAGCCATATTCTTTTCATGATCATCATTGCAAACTTGCTGATTTTTTAATATTCATTATAGTTTATTTCGGATTTCATTTACTGATGTTACATGGTCTTCAATGACCAATTTTGGTTTGTACCTTGGTTTAGGGTTTATTATGCTTATGAACAGTTGTTTATTTCTCTTTCGTTCATAACTTGTTTACTTTTGCATGGTTGTTTTCTATTATTGTGCTCCAATGCTATCTACCGTTCTTCTTTCCCTCATGTTGTGTTCTATATATTTCTCTCCATATATTTGTTTTGCTATAACAAAAAGCTGAAAATTGGAAAGTAAATTTTTAAATCACATACTATTAATTATCTTTTATATGAGACCTTAAGTTAAAGGGGAACATAAATTGAAGGGGAGGACCTAAAATTAAAAAGAAAAACAACAACACTTCTCAGATCTTAAAAAGTCTAGAAAATTAAAGTTTTAAAATTTTGCTCTTTTGTTTTGTCATATAAAAAAAAGGAAATAGTAAATTAATTAATTTTATATTTTGAAATGACAAAAAGAAATGACCAAAATTTATTCAACTTATCCAAGATCAAAGCTTTAACATCCCCAAGCAATGTCAAGTAAGTTTGAAAAAGTAAAGAAATGAAAAAGGCTCTAAAAAATGTATTCTGGTTCAAATCTATCGATACATATTCTTCATGTGTCATTAGATTTCAGCATCTATCGATACATGTTCTTCAACAAAGTCAAAACTTAAAAGTCAAACTCAATATATTGATACATTCCCAATTGTATCGATAGAATTGAGACAAAATGCTTACTAACTTAAAAGTATCTATACGTCTCACAAATATATCGATACATTTTCAATAGACGTGCTTGCTGTCTCAAAAGTATTGATACATTTTAAGCAGAACGTCTAAACATTTGCAAGCAAGTTCAAATGTATCGATACATTCACATATGAATCGATACAACATTTGCAATCTTGGCTACTTTCACAATAAATGCACTCCCAAATACCCTTGAAGCCTCAGCAACTATAAATACAAGCTTCTTCAAGATTTATGAAAGTTAGAAGACTTGTAAACATAGCTCAAGAGAGAATAATTAGCCAAGATTCATTGTACTTCTTTTTAATTCTAAAAGT
This sequence comes from Theobroma umbraticum, assembly GCF_002168275.2. Taxonomy (NCBI): domain Eukaryota; kingdom Viridiplantae; phylum Streptophyta; class Magnoliopsida; order Malvales; family Malvaceae; genus Theobroma; species Theobroma umbraticum. The sequence goes on along the minus strand of NW_018397255.1, from coordinate 10,135,660 downwards.
CTTCTAGTCAAACATTTATTGAGCTCTCATCTTTCAATTTAAGCATTGTACCAAATTTTCTATCCAGCCTTTAAGAGGCGTACTTGTTGCACTTTTATTCTTCTCATTATATTTGCTTAAGTGGTTATACATTAACCAATAGAAAAGGTAGAGTGGTTGTGCTTTAAAATTAAAAAGCTATTGTATTAAATGGTTATACTTAATCCACAAAAGACATTGTATTGAATTTTAATCAAATAGTGATTTTAAACTCCTTAGTGAACCTAAGGAAGAAAATATAAGCTAAAAGGCCTAACTTCTATAAAACACTTGTGTCGACCTTTTTATTTTCCTTTTACTTGAAGTTCAAATTTTTTTCATTGATCAAGAGGTTAATTAATTTGTTTATCTTCAAATTGAACATTTAAATTGAAAAGGAGATTTTTATTTTCTTAAAATTAAAAGGGTTTACAAAATTTTTAAAATAATCCAATTCAACCCCCTCTTAGACATATTCATATTTATATTGAGCTTATTAATTTAACATACTCCAAGTATCATTATTGGAAAAAATAATAGACTTTAAGCATGGAAATAAAATGATCTAGGGTTAATTACCCATCCAACAATCATGTCAGAAATATAGATTACCTTTGTCAATTTTCCATTTAATTTCTGTCTCTGCCGAAGATCCGCTCTGCTTCAAGCATTTCCATAAAGGAGAATCATGAATTTTTATAAAAGCTTGCGTAGGTATTTGCCTCCACAATATTTAGTATGCATGAAATTAGCCCATAAGCTTTCTAAAGTTCGAAACCTCCACCATAATTTATAATTGAAGGCCACAAATATATCTACAAGCTTCTAATATCAAGGCCACCTTCATTAGAAGGAAAGCACACTTTATGCCATGACGACCAATGTATGTGCTTAGAAGAAGAATCATCACCCCATAGAAAACTATTAAACATCCTCTCAAGTTTCTCAATAATACAGTGAGGAGGTTTAAAGACCTGTAATAAATAAAGAGACATAAAATTAAGAACACTTCTCAATAAAGTAATTCTACCGCATTTTTTATTTAAAATTATTTGTGTATAATTAATTGAATAAAATTATTTTTTCTCTATTTAATGATTTTGAATGTTGAATACATAGTTATACAACATGAATCTCATGCTTTGTTTTATGTATACTAAATTCATTTTTAATTACCATTAGATTTTTTTTACACCATTATTGTTAAAATTTATTAATTAAAACTTTGATAGGTTATGCTATAATGTGAATGATAACATCCTTTAAGATTCATGAAAAATATGAATTCTCTGAAAGTCAATGTAAATATGGTTAATTAATTTAAATATTCCTATTACTAAGTAAAATATTTCAATTATGTACTTTATTAGTACATATCATATTTTTCTTTTTAATTTTATTACTCAATCAAAACTATCATTAATAACAAAATTTGATTACATTAATATTAAGATGTATATAAACAAGACAACATATAAATATTTTCCAAAAGTTTAAACATTATTTGCTCAGACCAACAAAAAAAAAATTTGACCCCACAGCAATGCACGGCTCACATTCAAGTTAAAATTAAAAAAAAAAAAAAGGCATTCAGCTAAACTAAAACAACAAGACCACCCCAAAATTTTTTTTTTTTCTAGATGATTTAATGAATGCACTCTTGTCATAAGAATGTGATTAAAGAGCTGAACCAGCTGCTTCAACATGAGATGATGATTCAGTCTGATGATGAAGTTTTCTTGATTCAAGCACCGTCCAGGCAGCTTCTACAACTGTTTGTTCATTGACATAATGCTGTCGACAAAGAGGCATGTAAACATCTGCTCCCCCAATCAATTCTGTCTTGGTCTCGTCTGTTTTCCTGAATGTGAAAAACGCCCTTTTCCCACACACCTCACATCTTGCTGTCAACTTTGTTATGGTATCTGCCAAGGGAATTATGTCCAGCACTGACCCAAAGCTCCTTCTGTTTATCAAATCAAATAAGTAATATACAAACAAACCATAAAATTTGTATCCCCTATCAAATACTAACACTCTTTCAAAAAAGAAATAGAAGGAGGGGTACTGTAAAGGTTGACCTCAAATAATCCCCATCTAAGCCGGCAACAATTACAGTTTTGCCATCTTGGTCGGCAGCTTCGCAGCAGAAATCATACAGATCTTCGAAAAACTGGGCCTCATCTATACCAATTACATCCAGCTGCCACAAACACACCCAAAAATATTGTAAAATGTTAAACAAAATTGACATCTATAACTATTCCAGTCTAAAAGTATAAACAAAAGAAATGGAAATTACCTTTTCATAAGCATCTTCCCCGAGCTTCTGTCGAAACGACAGGAGATCCGACGAAGCCCAACATGGGAATTTCACACCGTCGTGAGTTACCACTGAATCAATAGCGTACCTGGTATCCTTACTTGATTTTATCAGCGCAATATTTCTATAATAAAGTTACAAAAAGAATGCAAATTAAGTTACGAAATGTCAAGTCAGTAAGATCCCAACAGATAGGAACTAACATGAAAATTATAATGACATAAGAAATTAGGAAAGCACCGGCCGTTGTTGCCTTCGAACATGATCCGACGGAGGAGAGAGGTGGTCTTGCCGGCGAACATGGGTCCGATGATGACGTGGACCTCGCCGGAAACACGTTGGGAACGGGAGGATCCCACCCGATCCATTGAGTTCAGAGAAATCGGAGGGTTGAAAGAGGCTATGGAATCGGGTAAACTTTGAGAAAATGTGAGGAGATGGTGGGTTCTTTTTGGAGCAAAGCTTCAGCTTCAGCTTCAAAGTACAGTTAAATAAGCATATCTGGAAGTATTAAATTGAAATAATTCGGAAATTTTGGAGGGTAATTTGGATTTGGGAGGGAATAAGAGATGCATTTGAGTTGGAGCGAATTTGATTTGAGTAGGTAGTACAGAGTTTTCGTGAGCTTATATGTGACGGAAGGTTTAGATGATGCCACCTCAGCCAACTTATCTGGTTACCTTGTTCCGTGGGTCCCTAGTTCGTTTGTCTTTCCTAATCGGTGCTCTACTCTGGTTTAAAAGGAAAGATGGAGGGAAACGGGGACCGGTTATCTTGATTTCTTTCTATTTTTGGTAATTTATTTATCCGCCTTACTTGGTTCAAACTTTAAATGGGTGCATACCGCATTATCAGGGAACTCCAATCAAAATTAGGGGGCCAATTAAGCCTTGTGCTAGAAATCATATCTAACCATATAATGTTATTTCATTATTTTTTTAATAATTTTAAAAAAATTAATCTCAACTTTCTTTATAAAATAAATTGTTATATAAACCTTTAACTTGCTTTCATATTTTTTTTGTATATTGTTAAAAATTATATTCATTACAAATTAATTACAAATCATATACTCCTATATGTAGGAATGATATTTATGTTTATATATTCGATGTCATATTAAATTTGTACTTCTTGTGCTTTTCATAGATCGAAAACTAGTAACTATATATACTTGATGTATATTCTTTTAATAAAATGAAAATTACAAGGAATTATCATGTGAGTAAACTAATTTAAATTAGAATTGATATTTGATACATTATCAGGGCATAATGTCTATACACAATCAACTCATAAAAAGGGATCACATCATTAACAGCAAAAATAAAAACTTATAATATCTTAAAAATAAATATTAAAATGTTTTTAATGAATAAAAAATAAAATATTTTCCCTTTTCTCTCCAGAATTTCTTTCACCTTTTTTACTTTGAAATTTTTAGAAACTAAAATCTGAGTGTAATCAAATATGATGGGGGTCGTAGCAAAGCTACGCTTTCATTGTCAAGGGTTTTAATTTCCAGGTATCAATCAAGCATGTGATGTTTTTTGCATCCTTTTTCCTGAGCATCCAAGCCTCAAATCCGACCATACAAGTTTTTGCATTCTTTTTCGTAAAAAGGAAAGATCAAACATGTGAGACTTAAATCTGGGGCATTCATCAGATATGGCTTGACCAGCATGTTGCTCATCTTCAATCTTCACTGGCTTGACATGAAACTGAAAGGTTGAGTTTCTTTCAAGGCCTTCTTCACTCTGCCCAGACAACAATTGCGCTGCATCAAATTCTTTGGGTCCAATAAGCCAATTACTGATGATTGAATCGCATTATTTGATCACTTGCAATTTAGATTGATGGAATGTATAGAGTTTACACAGTCTCTTTCGACAAAAACCCGAAATCTTACATGACCATCTCAATGGACAACTTCTTCAATCTCTTTTAGCAAAAACTCAAAATCCCCAATCAAATTCTCAATTCTCTCTCTCTCTTTGGATTTCAAAAGAACAAGAAAGAGATTTTGGAGAGAAAAGTGAAAATATTTTATATTTGTTTAATTAATCCTAAAAAGCATTTTTATATTTATTTTTAAGATTTTATAAATTTTTATTTTTGCAAGTTAATGAGTTGATAATGTATAAAAACTATGAATTATTTGTGTACCAAATGTAAACTCTTTAAAATAAGTAAAAAAAAAAACTAAAGGTTAATTAAATAATTATATGAAAGTTAAGAAAGTATACTGGGGAAACTAAATTAATGCATCATGTAGAAAGGAGTTTCTGAGAAGTAAAAATTTATAATTATTGAATAAACCAATCAAAAAGCAAAACGACTTTTGAATAAATTATGAAAATTAGTCAAGATTGGAGTGAACAATTTAGAATTTTTGAATGCCATACAAATAATTTGATAGAATCAAGGAGCAAGTAGAAGTAGAAAAACTCTAGCGACATGTTTGGTAGAAGGGAATGGCTATTTTCTTTTTTTTTCTTTCTCTCTCTTATTAATTTGCCTCATACTCCTTCTCTCGCTAATGGCACATCTAATTTATGAAATGGAATAAAATAATTATTTTATAAAAATAAAATAAAGTAAGAATAGAACAGAATATCATTATGTGATTTGGTTTATAAAATGGAATGGAGTAGGAATTGCTATTATAATTTATTAAAATTTTTGGTTAGTAAGAATAGCTTTGAAATAATCAAAGAATAAATGATAAAATAACAAAACTACCCTTCATTTATAATATTCAACTTATTTTTATCAAAAGACGAAAATACTTATGCCAAAAGATAAAATGCCCTTAATTATAATATAATAAAATATTTATAACAAAAGATTAAATTACCCTTGACTATAATTTAATCACATATTTATACCAAAAATTAAAACTATCCTTGACTATATTTTAATAATCCTTTCATAAAAATACAAAACAAAAATACCCAATACATATACATACATATGTATGTATTTTACTAACCGATGGATTCTTTCATCCTGTTAAGATTTAAATGATCATAATTATGTTAGAATATATAAATATACATTCATACTAATGACATTGTAAGATCATTTCAGTAGTTAATATGTTAATTAACACGAAGTTTCATACAAAAAATAATTATTTTCATAGATTAAAATTGTCATCAATTCTCAAACTTATGATATATGAATGTTATACTTGCCATTATTTATTATAAGTGAATCGTTAATTAGAAAATATCCTTTCTACATAAGCACAAATCAATCCTTTTTTGTAAAGGTAAAAACATACAAACTCACTAGTTCAGAACAAAGGTGAAAGCAATAACTTAATCATTCATCATCATTCACGTACTAAATATAAAAAAATAATATGGTATCATTCATGATTTGCATAGATAAAGTTGGCATAATCTAATATCATTTATCCTTCACTTACTAAATATTAGAAATAATGTCATTCATCATCCAACACAGAACTTTTACATACAAAAAGAGCCAACTACATACAATCAGCCCCATTAATTACAAGATCCCAACCCTCAAGAGGTTACAACTTCATCATCTGGCCTTCTCAAAAAGTTTCAAATCCGTCATTCACTAGCAATAGAGCAACCATGCAACACAACATCAACATGAGATTCAGAAAGGACAAAGCATGCTTGTAAATAAGTACCTAGTTTTATAACAGAAAAAAAAAAGAGAAGCAAACCAAATATGGAGAAAGAAACAAGTACTTAAACCAAGAAACCCAGCTACAAAAATAAAGAATTTTGCTACCAAAACCCTAGAAAAACAAACCAAAAAAATAATTTATGAAATATCAAACAAATAATCCCAATACAAAAAAAAAAAAGACCAAATTGACAATCAAAAAAGTATTTCACACTAGGGGCAGCGAAGGGCAACGTGAGAAAGGTATTAGCAATAGTAAAAACGTGAGAGAGGAAAAGGCGGACGAGGAAGAGAAGGGAGAAAAAAGGTTTATATATAGGTAACGTTGTAATTATATCTAATAAATAGGAATATTTTTGTCTAATGAAACTTTTACCATATTCCATCAATCATACAATGGCTAGAAAGGGAGGAAGGGGAATGGCTAAGCTCTTTTTTTGGGAAATAGTCGTTCTTTGGAATGGCTATTCTCAGCAACAAAATGAAACCAAACAAGTGCTTTATTATTTTGAAACCCTACCAAACATGCTATAAGCAAGTTTGCAACTGTCTTCCTCCACAGCAATTGCCATCATCATCACCAAGTTCTCAGCCACTGGCCATTAGAGAAACCACGATGATGTTGGAGTGTCGATCTAGCGTTGGTTATAGCTAGATCTACCCATTGGATCGTCAATCTAGTTACGAGAAACATTAGACTTAACGACTCCACTAGGCAAATCGGTGCTTAATGACCAGATCTAGCCATAGCCAATGCCAAATTGGCACTTTAACAACCAAATTTGGCCACAACTAGCACCAGATCAATTGTCCAACATCGTCGGTTGTTTCTGTGATGATCAACGACAAAATATGAGAAAATGAAAGAAAAAAAGAATATGAGAAAAAAAGGAAAAATGAAAATAAAAAAAAATTAAAATTAAAATTATATTAATAATTCAATAATGTAATAATAAATTAAGAATATGAAAATATTTTTATTAATAATTTAATAATAAATTATTGATATTTAATGAAAATAGAATTTATTTTTATTTTTGATGAAATAAATTTTTTTTATAAAAAAGGGTAGTTTTATCATTTTATTAACTATTCTTTGATTATTCCAAAGATATTCTTACCAACCAAACATGAGAATAAGTCATAATAATAATTTCTACTCTATTTCATTTCATAAACCAAACTATATAATAATCATTGTACTCTATTTATTTCTTATTTTCGTAACATAGAATAACTATTCTGTTCCATCTATTTTATTTCATGAACCAAACTTGCCATAGAGAAAAAAACATAATTTTAAAGAAGCCAACTGGGGCGGGACATGGCCCCCTAGCCCCTTTGACCCTGTCCCTGCATAGGATTTTATACTTTCATGGTTAATCCAAACTCAAAAACTGAATCAAGGTACTAATGGAACTCATCTAAGATTGATTTAGGATGAGTTTGATTCAAGCTTCAGTTTTCAAGGACAAGTTTAAATTTATTCATGAATTTCCATTTATGAACTTATTATTTTAATATTTAAAATAAAAATTACTATATTTTTAAGCCTAGTCAAACTTGGATTTATAGACCATATACCAAGCTTAATCTAAAATGATTGAGCTTGGAAGCTTGGCCTAGCCACCTAATAATCCATGGATAGCTCTAAACTTGACCCTTGATCAAATAGACTTTAGTTAGAATATTTGAGTGGCCTTATATTATATATTCGGTGTCAAATAACTCGGATTTTTTTTCAATATCTCCTGAATGGTATTGAGGACATTTAAAAGAAAAATCAAGTTTTGTAATATTTTATGATCTTTACAAGTTTTATTCGTGCTATAATGTTCAAAGCTCTATGATTTCATCCATAACTTTATTAAATCATATCATAACTTTATTAAATCATAAGATGGAATTAAAATCCATAATAACCCCTTTTTTAAAAGAGTTATGGAATCGAATTGTACAAGTGAATATATCATGTAAGTACTAAAGTATCACGTTATAAAGATGTCTTAAATTATTTTACAATGATAAAAATGCCCAAGAATATTATTACATTGATGTTGAGATATGGATACTGGTTGCTTCTATTGTCATGGGAATTTAAGGAATACTATGCTAGGGATGTAAATGGGTTGTTGTTATATGAATATTTATGAGTAAGGGTGTGCAAATGCAAATCGAACAGAACAGAACTGAAGTGAGTTCCGTTCTTCAAGTAATTTGGTTAGGGTACTTTGGTTATTAGAATTAATTTGGTTTCATTTTGGTCAGGAATTTTCCTAATTGAATTAATCAAACTTGAATAAAGGTTGGTTTAATGGAGTTTTCGCATGGAAAATAAACCATAAACTATTTGTTGTTGTTTTTATTTATATTTTTTAATTATTTATTGTTTGTATGAGTGTCCATCTCATTTATTCTAATTGTTTATCATCATTTTAAATATTTTTGTAATATTGATTTATAAAAAAATGCAATTATAAATAAATATATACAAACTAAAAAAAGAAATTTCATAAGTTTGGTTTTCAAAAACCAAACCGAACTCACTGAATTAATTTGGTTTTAATTAGTTTTGTTATTTGTAAAATTCAATTTGATTTCGATTATTTTTAAATATGAGTTCAATTAGTTCAGTTATTAGATATTCAAAACAGAACTAACTGAAATAACTGTTTGCTCTACTTTACTTGTGAGTACCTTATATTCGGTGATAAGGCAAATTCAGATAAAAGTTTTAATACTTGATTTGAGTAAGGGTTTAATAAGCCCAATTATCCCAAATTCTGATCAGATATATGAAGTTGTTTTGTTGGATATCAATGTGAACTTGTTCAGGGAAGTTAGAAACATAGCCCTACAATCTCCATTTACGGACTGCATTTGTTTTAATTGAGCCGTCACATTAGATTCCTTTTCGCATAGAATAGGGGTAGACATTGAGCAAAGTAGGCGTTTCATGGATGTAATTAAGGTTTTTTCTTGCCATATTGTATTATGTTACAAATACTTTTACATGAAAATGATATTGATGTATGAACAATTAAATAAACAACCATATGAAAAATAAATCATTTACATAAAAAAAGTCCTTTTATGTGTACTTAATTTTAGATACTTTTATTAAGGAGGGGTTTGGCAAGGCTTTATTTGAGTTTGGCTTTTAAATGGCTTACTATATTTTAGGCAAGGTTTCACACAGAATCTAAAGTCCCAAATTGCTCTTTATTGGCGTTCATTCTAAACAAGTAAAGCACTCAAATCCTTACCCATTACAAGCTACCAATGAACAAAGTTCAATCTAAGTAAAAGTATTTTGTGTGCCCACATAGAGGTTATCATTTCGCAAGAGCAAGGTACATTACTTTGTCCTAAATAAGATAGAGCCTAGTATAGGGCTCATACATGTATGCAGAAGTGTAGTGTGTGCAAAGAGACGTACAAATCTCAAATAATGAACATATACAGAAGCAACATAACTAAAATCAAAATTAAAGAAAATAAAAAAAAATCAAACTAATTAAGGTTTTAGGATATCACATAATTAATTTTAAGTTTGACTCACAAATTCCATGGTGCAGTTGCCAAGTTGTCATAACATGTGAATTCGTAAATTCAATCATTTGACGTGAAAGATGAGTTACCGCCAATATTTTTTTATTTTAGATGTGATTGGTCACCTAGGTGAATCTATATCTTTTAGTGAGGTACTAAGCTTGACTCAGGTTCATTTAAAAGATTAGGTTCCAATCTAGGTAACAAGTTATGTTCAGAAGTACGATTACGTGTGAGGTAGGTGTTAGCACCCTCAAAACACCCACTTAACATGGCACCTAATTAATTATATGTTATCCTTTTAGATTTAATAAATCAATTTTAAATTCGATATCCAATTTTATTTTCCTTAATCATTTTACAACAAAGAAAAGTTTTTTGATATTGAAATGTCTTTTGAACCCTTCAATTCTTATGGCAGAATTCAAGAAAGATTGCTCACCTAGAAATTTTCTTGAAGTTATTACTTATTACTTTCTCAAAATTTTATCATTTGAGAACTTTTACTTATTTATGATTTTTTTATTTATACATTTTTTGTTGATCTCGTTAGAGTGCTAGAGGGGAGTGAATAGCACTAGAAATTTTAAAGTTAGCCCTTTTTGGCTTGTAAAGCTCTTAATCAACTAAAGGAAGAAAGGTTTAAAACTTGTTATATATAAAAAAAACCAAGTAAGGAAGGGTATAGAGAAGTGGACAATACACAATCGGTCCCCTTGACTTACATTCATTACCTTAATCTTTCAATCAAAGATTATCAATCCAACTTCACTATACTAGTAGAATTAACAACTTCCACCAAGTTTTTACAAAACGAGCTTCTAACCCAAGCTCTAATCCGTTATAATAAGCTATAAAGTGCTTTCCACACACTAATCAACTAAGAAAATAGAAGAGAAAAAAGTACACATGATTACCCTTACAGATATAAGATTAATTCAATTAAGCTCAAACACTTTCACAAGAATAGGAATGGAGACCAAGTGTGCAGGAGAAGATTATTTGGCTTTTTACTCAAAATAGACTATTGGTGCTTTTCTCTCTCTACATTCTTTGACTATTAGAGCTTCAATCTATATTTGGGGAGTTAGATTTTATTGTTAGGGACAGTTTTTAGTTGTTGGGAAAAACTTCAATACCATTTTAGCTATTATTTATCTTTTAGCATTTAAATTCAAATAAGCAGACAGAGTTTCGTTAACTAGTTACAAGCAGGCTCTAATCGATTAGCCATTCTTTGACTTGCACTGTCTGGTAGCTCTGTTCATTGTGTTAACCAATTAAGAAATCTCTATTTTCAAAATTCTCTATCCAACAGACTTTCTTTAATTGGTTAGCCCTCCTTTTAACTGATTGAAGTTTTACTTCCTTCAATCTTAATTGATTAAAATAAGCTTTAATCAATTAAAAAATTTTTAAATTTGAATTCCTTCATTTTGGCTCCCTTTAATAGTCAAACTTATTTCAAATTTGGTTTTTGCTACTTAAAGGTACTAAGGTCTTGTGCTCTAATCGATTAACCCAATTTCTTAACCGATTAGAATGCTTTTATTTTCAACTTCCAGCACCTTCTTAATTAGTTAAGCTTGGTGTTAACTGATTAAAGTTTTTCTGTTTTGCTTTCACCTAGTGCCCAGTTATACCTTAACTGGTTAACGCTCCACATTATTTAGTTAAAGAAGTTCTGTTTTCACTAACATATTTCTTCTTTCTGACTTTAACTTACCAACCTATCTTTTTAGTAAACTTGCCTTTAATCAACAATTTTATTAAAAGAATTAACTTTATTCTACACACTTAAATAGTGAAGTTAGAAATTAATAATTAAAGAATATTTTATTATCATCAAAAATATATGAAGTCAACATTCTTTGGTTTCTCTTTTATTATTTTTATTACTTTGTTTTTAATGTTATCATGTAAGTACTTGTATTGAAAACTTTCTAAAATTTTTCAATACTTTTGACAAAATTTTAGGAAATTTTCTAACTTAGAAATTCTCTCAAAATTATTACTTATGACTTTCTGAAGATTTCATCATCAAAGGATTTTAATTTATTTATCTAATTTTATGAATATTAGGATATTATATTTTTTAATCTACAAGATTTAAATATTTATTCTTTACATCTTATATTTTAAATTATGAAACCTTAACTATTTATTTATTTTTAATTTATAAATTTTATTATTTATTTGTTATTATTTTCTATAATTCTTTATAAATAAATCTCTTTGTAAAAATAAATTACAAGATTACCTCCCATTGCTTATGGTGAGCTCTTTACAACTATTCTTCCTTTGAAAAATTTAACAAAGTTACTACTTGTAATCTTCCTTAAAAATTTCAGTTAAGAGATTTTATTTATAAATAATCATAAATTTTAAAATTTAATATTTGTTTTTGTAATTAAAGATCTAATCCTAAGTAAATAGAAATATCAAGATAATAAAAGAGAGATTAAAAAAATAATTAAAAGAAACCAAAATAAAGTAAGTGGGCGTAGTGACCCAAAAGCAAAGAATTTAAATTACTAGGCTTTGAATCATACACAAGCCTTCAAGAATAAGCACAAGGTCGGATCTTCTGGATCCAACCTTAAACTCTTCTTTTTTTTTTACTCAAAACAAACGTAGTTTTCACTTGCAGACTTTCTTGAAACAACATTGTTTGACTTCAGGTTAAACTTCTTTTTTTTTAGTTTTCTTTTCTGCTTTCTCTCTCTAAAAATCTCCTCTCTCTAAAAACTTCTTTTCTCTTTTTTTGCATGTAAGGCTACCATTTTCCTACCACTGGCTACCATTTGTTCCATCGCCAACAACCTTTCACCGATGTCAAAATCCTCCCAAATTGCTCCTTTCGAATCCTCTCTACCACTTTTCCCTTTAATTGGAGTAATTTTATTAAAAACCACCTCAATTTTCCTATATCAATTTGAAAGTTCAAAACCCAAAACCTAAAAAAACTTATTATGTGATTTTTTATCTTTTCCTCTTCATTCCATGATGATTTTTGCCAGAATAAATGGGTTTTTATAACCATTTCTATGTCTTTTGGATTAGAATTGATCTGCGTATAGGATAGGGATGCACCTTAGTATATAATCAAATTAGAACCTGAACTTAATGAGTTTATTTTAATTTCAATTCATATAGGGATATAGTGTTTTGATTAAAATAAATATTTTTATAAGATAAGTCGAGACCCTTATAAATAATTAAGATCTAGGTTTAAGTTAGTAATTTACCTATTGAATAAGTTAAAGAAGAGAGGTAAATTTAGAGAAGTGTGAGGGATATTGTAATTCTAGGCTGTTTGATTCGATTTTTACTCAAGTTATTATTACTTTGATTTTTCTTTTTAGTTTAATTTGGTGTAATTAGTTTTACTCAATTAATTAATTTTGATTATTTGGGTAAGATTAAATTGTTATAATTTTACTACTTAATATAATTTTAAATCAATTCTCTGTAAAATCGATACTCTGCTTACCGTTATATTATCTTTGAAAGCTTAGCCTAGCCACCTAATAATCTGTGGATAGCTCTAAACTTGACCCTTCATCAAATAGAGTTTAGTTAGAATATTTGAGTGGACTTGCATTATATATATAATATCAAATATCTTGGATTTTTCCTAAATATCTCTTGAATAATATTCACAACATTTATTAGAAAAACAAAGTTTTGTAATATTTCATAACATTTACACGTTTTATTTGTGCTCAGGGGCAAAGCATGGCTCCTCAAAATTTTTAAAATTTTTTTATATGTTATATATATTTAATGACTCTTTCAAAATAATTTGTTATTGAGTGATTGACACAAATGAAAAATAATAAAATGACCTTACAAATGAGGGCGGAAGGTAGTGTTATCATGGGGCTACGGTCCTCTAAAAATTTTAACATTTTTTATTTACTATATATTCCTCCAACCGTTTGATGAAATTGCAGTCAGTTAGCATATTGCTAGTTATCATACAAATTCTAATCCAATACGCTACATTTATCATATTTAAAAAAAAATAAAAGTGAGTCTACTAACCAAACCAATTAAGTCTTAATATAAATTTAAACCTATCATAATATATTATAACTTAATAGTTCAGCCCAATAACTTATCATAACATATTATATCTCAACAGTTGAACCCAATAGGTCAATATGTCAATTAGCAATTCAAAACGCAAATAGGAAATAAGAAGAGAACTTTCTCAAAAAATTACCCATTTCGTGTAGAACATATAAAGTAAAAAAATAACTTATTTGAATTAAAAAAAAAAATTTTTTTCTACTCTTTCACACAAAGAGTGAAAGAGAGATTATTTCCATAATTTCATTCAAATATATATATAAATATATATATATATATATATATGACATTGTCAATATTGTTAATATGCAATTTTTGTATGTTCAATGTCTTATGAATTTTATTTAATCTTTTAGATGATTGAGAATTAAATCATATATAAAGTGTCTATTTCGGTTTGACCTCTCTTTCAAAATGCTCTAGCTTTGCCCCTGTTTGTGCTATTGATGTTCAAAGCTTTACAATTACATCCATAGCTTTATTAAATCATATCATAACTTTATTAAATCATAGGATGGAATTTGAATCCATGGTAACCCCTGTTTCAAAAGAGTTATGGAATCGAATTGTACAAGTGAATATATCATGTAAGTACTAAATTATCACATTATAAAGATGTCTTAAATTAATTTACAATGATAAAAACACCCAAGAATATTATTACATTGATTGTTGAGACATGGATACTGGTTGCTTCCATGGGCGAACCCACCTTGAAGAGAATGGTGTCACATGGCATCACTCATTAGCAAAACTTTTTACTTCTTATACAATTTTTATAGTGTTTTATTTAGTTAATAATACTAATGAATCCACTTATTTTTTTACAATTTTGTAAGGAATGGGATCAAAGATTTTAAGTGAAAGTAAACTTATTAAAATAATATATATATTAATATTTAAATATTACATAGAAAGACAAAAAAAATTTCCCCCTATAATTTAAAATTTTATTAAAAAAATATCAAAACCTAAACTACTCTCTTTCCTCATCCTACTCTTGAGACCCACAATAATATTTCCTCTTCTTGATCCTTAGTTGTGTTTTTCACTCTCCCTATCCAAAAATTTCAGTCTTAAATCAAATGAGTGACAAGTGGACGAATGATTGCTTGATGACATATATTAAAAAAGATGCATTTGATAGTATTTCTACTGACGTTTTCATGCACTATGTTTAAAATATAAAAAATTGTTGTAGATAATTACAGTTATTTTAAATATTTTTACTTGTAGTAAATGATTGTATTGAATTTACATTTCTTTAATTTAATATTAAAGCTTCTAATTTATAGATTTAAACATATTTCTATTTTTTAATTATTATTATTATTTTAGTTATGACACCATTCAAAAAATTTTCTGAATTTGCCCTTAGTTACTTCTATTGTCATGGGAATTTTAGGAATACTATGCTAAGGATGTAAATGGGTTGATGTTATAAGAATATTTGTGGGTACCTTATATTCGGTTATAAGGCAAATTCAGGTAAGGGTTTTAATACTCGATTCAAGTTTGAGTAGGTTTTAGGATACCTAAAACTCTTTAAACCTAAACCTGATTATACATATATATTATATAATATTTAAAAATTTTGTAATTTTTGAATTCAAATTGTTATCCTTGTTACCTTCGACACAACTTTTTCCATTTTAATCCACTTTTTTCGTTGTAAATTAATAAAAAAATATTTTTTTATGTAATTTTAAAGTTTTTAATTTATTTAAGTTATTTAATCGGGTATTTAATGGATTTAGGTAATTAGTAGATAATACTATATTATTAGGTTTGATTTTGGATAGTGTTTTACGATTTTGTTTAGATTTTAATAAAGTTCAGATACCTTTTTAATTAAATGAATTCGAAGTAAAATATCTAAAAAAAGGGATACGTACCCTACCCATTTATATCCTTATACTATACCATTAATATTAGTTTGAGTTTAGGTGTTACCTAACTCCTTGAATTAATTTCATCAAATAAGTCACTAAGCTTACCCTCATCTCCTCTTAATGTTATCCTAATTTAATTACAAAATTACGAGATATTGCCTATCAAGTCATAACAACAATATATAAAATCATCAAAGTTGATCAAAACACGAAAAATTTGTTAGAACACTCAAACTTAAAACAATTTAATTAGAAAAAGTCAACAATTCAAAGTTTGAATTGATTTGAGTCCAAATGATACGAGAATCTAATCGAAAAATGATCCAAACTTAATTAAGTATAATTTTATTCTTGTAACACATTAATTTAATTAAAAATCATAATGAAAGAATAATAAATGAAATGATAAACAAGGGAAAGTTAAGTTCAAAATCACTATAATTAAAAAAAAAATTAAAGCCACTATAACTATCCATAATAGAGAACATGAAGTTGTTGCAATTTTAATCAATATGTTGTATCTTAGGGAATCTGAAATTCCCACATTATATTTGGTTAGGGTTCCATAACTGATAAAATTGACTACTGTTTTCCTTGATTTTTGATGCAAGATAACCTCTTCTTCAAAGCTTTGCCATAGTTCTCTCATCATGGATGAAGAAGACAATCAAGGAGTAGGATTTTGCAATTTGGCTTCAAAGAGTTTTGGTGTTTTAGGTCATGGTTAGTTTAGTAAATTCATCATATATGTTAACTCCATTCGTTATTTGGGGTAGAATATCTTTTTTCAAATCTGATGAACTAGAGTTAAATTATAGTAAAACCTTAAGCATTTAGAAGAGATTTTTCCTATTAAAAAATAAATTAATATTTGATACACTAATAATGTCTAGTTTCTATATACATTGTTAGTTCACCAAATCTTGAGATTTCATTAATGAGGTTTTTAAGTCATAGTGTCTTTTTATTTTGAAAGAAATAAAAGGTGAATCTTATTTTTTTACTTCATTAATGAGGTGTCAAGATTTAGTGACATAATAGTATATAGAAACTATGCACCGTTAAAGCATCAAATATTAATTTTTTAAAAATTCACAACACCCAAAATATCAAAAATAAAAATAAGAAACCTTAAAACACCTTTAAGATATCTAAAATTTCTTTTGTGTCCCTTGAACTAAAAACTAAATATAGTTAGAAGTTCAAACGACTTCGTTTTTTAACCAACCAAGCCTAGAGAGAGAAAAAAAGGGGCAATTATCCACTACGGAGCTCTTCCCTCACCTATAGTGGCAATATAGATAGATAGATGAGACCACCTAAACGAATATCCCATAAATATTTGTGCTAAATTATATATTTGGATATCTTTAATTTTCTTTTTGGTAAACATATTTCCTTGATTATGTTAAGTCATGTAATTCTAATTAAATTTAATTCTTTGAATAGCTTCATAGGTCTTTTTTTCCTTCTTTTGGTTCATCATTTGAATAATTTCATGCAGGCCTTAAACCGCCTATCTAGAAGAACCTTAATTATACCTCTAAGTGGATTTTACTATCTAATCAGTATTTCAGTCAAAATATGTAAAATGATATTAATGATTGAATATGTTATATTTATGCTTTCCTTTTGATATTTTAGTAGTTATTGATTTAAAAGCACGATACAAACCAAAGGGATGGTGTTGGTAGAGGGCTGGGGTTGATTTAAACGCCAGCCCAAAAGTGGGGATGGGTGACTTACAAGCTTTGCTGTCACTTGAGTTTTAGGTTTGGTCCACCCATACATTAATGCTTGTTTACAATATTGGACAAAGTTTATGGTTTAAATTAGAAATATCCACGAGCAACAAATGGCCGTAATTATTCAATAATTGAGTCGATTTGAACATTTTCTTTGGGTATAAGGAATGTTTGACTAACGACATTCCTATATAAATATACATATAAAAATTGGGTTTGGAAAATCTTAGCACCAATACACCAAATACTCTATGAAGTTAATTTTTTTTAGTGATTTGTAATATTAAAAGTAAAAATTTAAAATTTGAAATAAATAGAGGTAAGTTCCGAGGCATAGACAATGATCAAATAAATGTGTGCCATCAAAAAAATTAGATGAAAAAGGTAAAATGCAAGCAAGCAAGGAGATGATTAGAATGAAGGGGAGACGAAGCATACCTATCTTTACACATCATTTAATTAATGCAAGTCTTATGTTGCATGTGATGTACCTCTCCCATCATCACATCATCCCCAACTAGGGGCAGGCTGGACAACAACCATGTAACCCACTAACCTTAGCTCTTGTACATAACGAATCAAACCTCCAAATATAACCTTGATTCTTATCCGATGTCTAAGAGGACAAATTTGGCATCAACTAACTTTGCTTTTAAAAGGCTGAATTAATTTCCAAGCTCCAACTTTATTTTCAGATGAAATAAATTTGTTTGTTCCTTGTGTAACTCTAAATTGTCTCTTTATTAACCGAAAAGGAAACGGTATTTGAGGGCTATGCAAGTTTTGGCAAGTAATGAGAAGATAGGTGGAGTAATTAAGCCAGCTAGGTAGTGGAAAAACCAAAGTACCTTTCGTGGAGGGCACGAAGCAAAGATGCTCAACTGCTAATCATCTTCCCTTATCCAATATATATAAATATATAACTACAGCTTTGAAGTTTTCCATCCACCATCCATGCAAATGCCACACCTAACTCCTTGTATAGTGCTCAATAATCACTGTTACGTTAAAGGAAAATTATTAAATTAACTAATAATCTAATGCATGGCTTTACATTCATTTTATTTTTTAATGACCAAGAGCATTTATTTTGTATAAAACAAATTATACATAGGTGATTTATTACTAAGATTATCCTTGAAATGTACTTGTACATTACAACGTAACTTGTAAATGAGTTCGAACTTAGTTTGATTAAATTATCATCTTCTTTTATGTTTGCTAAATTAAATAAGAACTTCAATTATGAGTTTGTGTAAAGTTTATTTATGAACTCATAAATGAGCTCAACTCAAAGAGGAAATTAAGGTTAGTATTCACCTTTCAATTTCAATAATTTTTTAATGAAAAAAAATCAAGCGCCAAATTAATTTTAAATTTGAATTAGACAAAAGTACAAAATAAAAAAAAATTGAATGAACGAACCCACAGTTACAGTAGTTGTCTTTTAATTTAACTGGGTTAGGCTGTTTTGTGCCAATATAATGCTGGTAATTGGGATAATTGCACACCTAATTAACAGCAGGTAACAGCAAATTCTAGCAGCCTTAAAAGTACTCAAAAAAGGAAAATCCAGCTACTTAACTACTTGGAGTTAGGCCAAAATGGTAAGAGCAAGACCGAAAATAATAATTGATACATAAGTAATTAAGTTATGTATATAGAGAAGATTATTAAAAAAATGTAATATATACAAAATTTTAAGAAAGTCACATCTCATTGTTGCACGAGGCTCCGCCTGTAGAGATTAATTATTGGCTTTTGTTAATATTAAATGAGTCTTCACCTTTGGTGCAAAAGTTTTTTTTTCTTTTTCGGACAAATAATTTGCACTGCTATTGAATATGTGCTTCTTATATCAGATAATATATGTGCCAATTGATGAGGGAGAAGAAAGAAAAAAAATGCTAGCTTAATATATACTAAGTTTCTTTTTTTTTTTTATTGAAAGATAATTTATAAGTTTCATAATAAAAATGGGGAATACTGTATATTTTGCAAGGGGCAGTTTGGTTGGTTCCTGTCCTTTTTTTTTTTTTTGTTTTGTTTCCATAAGCAAAGGTAAAATAATATATGGATACAAAAAGAAATAATTATTTTAGTATTGATAAAATATGTTATTTTAATCTGTAGATTGTAGAAAATATGATTTACTTTTACTTAAATTAATTATCTTATTATTTGTGTTATATTTTATTTATTTATATATTTTTGCTTAATTATAAATTTACTTTTTTATGTTTTCATTTTGTCCTAAACTATCTCTTCAAAAAGAAAATAAGAAAATTATCAGCTAGACGGATTGAAATTGATTTGGGTTAAAAAAAGCGTTACCAAATTGTATTTTCCATACTTTTTTTTTTCTAATAAAAAAGCGAGAATTGTATGCTTCAAAAGTTATTAAAAAAAATAAGTTAATATAATTATTTAAATATATACGTTATTTAATCTCATTTTTCGATGATTAAAAATTTCACCACTGGGACTGTTTTTCTGAAACTTATCTTATGGTAAATTGAATTGCTATTCTACTTTTTATGTCATGAAATTGTATTGTTCAAATTATTCACATATAAATCAAATTATTTCACGACCTAAAAGGCAAGTTTAAGTTTATCATAAACAACCAAAAACATGTTTAATTAAATTCAATAGTTTACGCTCTTGACCCAAAAAAAACTTCTAAACAAAATTTAACGAAATTAGAGAACAAAAAAGCAAAAATAAAAAAAAACAAATGGACAAATTAGACCCTTACAAGAAATGGACCTTTTTCCTTTTTTTTT
>NW_018397255.1:10100010-10115570 GCF_002168275.2 Theobroma umbraticum | reverse complement strand
AATGAAATTGGAGTTTAGGTCTTCGGTCGCGATACTCATCCCCACACCAGTTATGTTGCACGATTCACAATTTCACACACATATTAATAAAATTATTTTTATATATTTTCACATTTTACACATGTCTTAATATAATAATTGTAACAGTAATATTTAACATTTATAGACAACATGGCAAATTTTATTCTCATAATTGTTACAAGACTATTTTCTCTTAATTTCAAATTAATAATTTATAATTTTTATAATTTTTTTTGAGGTTAACAATCATAAAATGGTCAAAATTTACAAAACAAAAATTTAAATTTTTAAGATAAAATATATTGAAACCAAAGATCTTTTTTCATCATTGAAGCATCAAAACCACTTTTAATATTTATATGTTTTAGTAATTTAAAAAAAAAAACGGAAGATACAATAGTTCATTGGTCAAAAATAATAAAAGTAATTACCTAATTTAATTTACTTGACTTTTATGTTCAATCTCAAATGCACCAAACTTAAATTCAAAGTATTGATTTCAAAAACAAGTAGTCAAATATTCCAAAATTAAAAGAAAAAAGAGAAATAAACTCAGATCAAGTCTGACAAGACTACTGCTGGAGTTGAATAATTCGTGCACCTTAAAACAAAACAAAAGAAATAATCAACGATCCGAATCAGATCATTGTCATTAATCAATTGATGAAAACGAAAATCGAACGGCCTGCTTCAATTTAAAAAGGACCCAAACAAAGTCCAATAAGAGTAGCATGGACCTGAAAATTTCATGCATGCATGGAGACAAGCATTAACGCGCGTGAAAGTGCGGCGGTAGAGAAACATGATCCCAATAAGTATAAAAGGAGGGAGGACAAGGCAAATCTCCTCCGCACCAAATTTATCAGATTTTTTTTTTTTTGCATTTTTTTACTGCAATAAAAAAGAAAACTTTTTGATTTTTTTTACGTAAAAATTTTCAAACCGATTTCCTAAAATATATAAAAATAAATGAAAAGAAGAAAGAATATCAGGCTCTCTCCTCCATTTTTCTGAGAGACTCTCTCTCTCTCTCTTCAACTCTCTATATATTCCTCACGGCATGCCCTGGAAAATCTTCCCTTTCTCTCTCCACAACATTTCTCTCTTTCCTCTTTTTCTATCTAAACAAAGTGCTTTTTTTTTCTTGCATTTATACGATACAAATTTATATAAATATTTGTCTTAACTGAATTTGCATTTTGGGTGTAAAAAAAAAAAAATTGAGATTTTTATAAGGAAGGACACAATTGAGAGAAGAAAGAAGTATTATTTGTGGGGGGCAAGGCAAATAGAAGAGAAGAAAGAGGATGAAATTAACCTCCTCTGTTCTTATTCTTATTTTGCCTCCTCTCAGATCTTAGTTTTTCGCAAGATTTGGCACTTGGCTTTCCTTTGATTGGTGGGTTTTATTTTATTTTTTTTTGCTGAATCTGGATTTGGGTTTTCGATCCTTTGCTTTAATTTTCAATAAAAGTTTTATAGCTACATCAATTTTCTGATTGATCATCTGCCTGGGTACTTTTTTGCTTTTGCCTTTTCATTTCTGAACTCCAGGTGAAGTTAAATTCCGGGGCGGTCGGTTGATTGATCGTGGGAGGATCTGTTGGTTTCTAAATTTTGAATCGGAGAGAAAATTTCCATTTTGTATCGGATTACAGTTTTGTTGTTAAAATAAAAGGTATTGAATTGTATCTGCATTATTGTGATTGGATTGCTAAGGTCAATAAAAGACACAATTATATATGTTCTTATTAATCTGATTCACTGAGAAGGTTCTTTTGGTATTAATTTTTGATTGTTCTATTATAATTGTCGTTGCAATGAAATTTGATGTCTTGCATTGGATCCAGTGATGAATTTGGCCTTTTTATGTTAAGAGTGTGTGTATGATTTGCATTTGTGGAAAATTTGGACTTTCTATTGATGGAGCTAGTTTTTCTGGAATGTAGAAAAAGATGTCTGAGAATGGTAAGCTATTTATTGGTGGGATATCTTGGGACACCAATGAGGAGCGTCTCAAGGAGTATTTTAGTAGTTTTGGTGAAGTGGTAGAGGCAGTGATCATGAAGGATAGGACCACAGGCCGTGCCCGTGGTTTTGGTTTCGTTGTCTTCTCTGACCCGGCTGTTGCTGAGAGAGTCATCAAGGAGAAACACAACATTGATGGCAGGATGGTAAGCTGTTGATTTTAAGTGCACTTTTTTAGATTAATGTTGTGCAATGTACTATCATTGTTGATATTAGGTTATTGTAGCAAAGGATGAAAATTCAATTCCTTATTGGAGTTATGAACCCGATATTGTAATTGCAGGAATTTGTGTTATTCTGGTTGTCTCCAACTAATTCAAATTTGATCCAAGAGTAATCATGCTTGCTCCTATGTATCTTTTTCGTTGCAATGATATTGGTTTTGTTTGTAATTTTATTCATTTAGTGAAATTACTTATATTGAGCTGAAGGAGTTTGTGCTGCTTAAGTTTTGTTTTCACTATTGAGTTACTTGTCCTCAGGTTGAGGCAAAGAAGGCAGTTCCTAGGGATGACCAGAACATTATGGGTAGAAGCACTAGTAGCATCCATGGTTCGCCTGGTCCAGGCCGCACACGAAAGATTTTTGTAGGAGGTTTAGCATCTACAGTCACAGAGAGTGACTTTAAGAAGTATTTTGATCAGTTTGGGAACATCACAGATGTTGTGGTGATGTATGATCACAACACCCAAAGGCCTAGGGGCTTTGGTTTCATCACTTATGATTCAGAAGAGGCAGTGGACAAAGTGTTACTAAAAAATTTCCATGAACTGAACGGTAAAATGGTTGAGGTCAAACGAGCAGTTCCCAAAGAGTTATCGCCTGGTCCTAGTCGTAGCCCACTTGGTGGATATAACTATGGTCTGAATAGGGTCAACAGCTTTCTTAATGGTTACACTCAGGGATATACTCCAAGCAGTGTTGGAGGCTATGGACTTAGGATGGATGGTAGGTTCAGCCCTATTGCTGGTGGTCGAAGTGGGTTTCCTCCTTTTGGTTCTGGTTATGGAATGGGCGTGAACTTCGAGCCAGGGTTGAACCCAAGTTTTGCAAATACTGCAAATTTTAGTAGTAATATCAGCTATGGACGGGGGTTGGGCCCTTACTATATTGGTAATACAAATAGATTTGGTAGTCCTATTGGGTATGATGCAAGTAGTGGAGGTAATTCTTCCTTTTTCAGCTCTGTGACCCGGAATCTTTGGGGAAATGGGGGGCTTAATTATAGCACAAATGCTGGTAGTTCCAGTGCATATATGGGATCTGGAAGTGGGAGTATTGGAGGAAGTGCCTTTGGAAACAGTGGAATTAATTGGGCTTCTTCTGCAATTTCCGGGCAAGGTGGAGGAAATAATGTTCCTAGCAGTAGTGTTAATTTTGGCTATGGAAGTGGTGATAGCAGCTTTGGGTTGGGAACAGCAGGGTATGGAAGAAACAGTGGGACAAATGTGGCACCAACATCATCATACACAACACCAAATGGTGGTTATGATGGAGCCTTTGCAGACCTTTATGGTGGTGCTTCAGTTTATGGTGACACCACTTGGCGAACATCAACATCTGAGCGAGATGGTTCTGGTTCCTTTGGCTATGGACTCGGTAGTGCCAATTCTGATGTTTCTGGTAAAAGTTCTCCTGGTTATGTTGGTGGTTATAGCGTTAATAAGAGACAATCAAATAGAGGTAAGACTTGTTACTAGCATCCTAAAATTTTTTTGTAAAAGATTTTCAGCTTGAGGAAATTTCCTGTTAACTTTAAAGAATTATTATTGATGTTCATAGGAGGTTAGTAGCAAAATCTTGTTTAGATGTTGTAGAAGCATAACTAAATAGAACCTTAGAAACTTTTAAGTTAGGATTCTGCTAGCTATCTTTCTTTGGGTCCAAGTCTTAAATTTGGCAACACATACCTTGTAGTAATATGATCTTTCATTTCTTAACAGCTGCTTGCTTTACTTTCTAGCTATAGAAGAACAATGTCAGTCAAGATCGATAGACATCTTTTGAACATAATGACTCTATGATTCATTTATTAATTGAATGTTGTTGTTTATTTGTAATGTGTATAGCATTTACATTTGACACGTTTCTTAACATCTCCGAAATTGGTTATATAATTTGGTAACTTTTAATAAATCTTTAAATCTTCAAAGATGGGGCTAGAGAAAAAGAGATAATGGAAGTTTTTGTTGAATAATTAAGGCTACTACAATTTTCAAAGTTATGATATTAATGTTCAAACTGTTGTATCAAAATAATAGTTGTCTTGTGCAAAGATACTTATCATAGAGTAACAATAGCACAGACAAAGAAAACATTTTTAATCTATCTTATTATTGCTCCTTCTATTGTTAACATGTTTGTCCTTGCACAATTTGAATTAGCTATGTTGGCTGCTTGAATGATTCCTATGTTTAAGCTCGCATTGGAAGTTTTCAAATGCACTAATTGGTTTCCTGAAATTAGTAGCACCTTTAGGGTTATATTTCTTATATCATATTATGTTAGGATTTATAGGTTGTAAGGTATAAATATGTAAGTTTTTAATTTTCTAAAGAGTTTTGATGATGGATTATGGAGATATTCAGTTGTTGGAATTAGATTCCTTTTCTCTACTTGTCCTTCCCTCTGCTTCTCTTTTTCCTCCAATTTTCTGCCTTTTTCTCTCTCTATATTTTTGTATTTCATTCCCTTCTCTTCAGTTTTCCTCTCCTTACCTCTAGCTTGTGCCACATCATTCTCATCTTTTCAGCTAATCTTCTAGGCCTACCGTTGGTTGAATTGTTATCAATCTTTAATTCCTTGATATCTCTTTAGCTTTTTTAAAGTTTAAAGCGCAATTCTAATTTGAACAATGCTCTTCACTAGACATACCAAGTTGGAGCTCTGTGTAACTTACCTTTTAAGTTCCTGTATGACCAATTCCAAGTGGAAGTCATGCAAATAGATGGTTTCAGAGGAAACTTCTAAAATCTTTGACATGGCACACAGCTATTGTGCATGTGTGAATTTGTGATTTTGGACAGATATTCCATTGTGATTTAGTGTTTGCATGCTATGAATAGTCAAAGAATTATTGAAAATATAATTTTTCCTAAACAACTTGAAAGAAATGTGTAACATTCTCATTTTTCTATACACACAGACACACACCTGTGATTCCATGACAACTGATTGCAAGAGTTCTAAGTTTTTGTCAGTGTCATTTTTCATGGCACCTATAAAATCTTATCTTTAATATTACCTTAATGTGATTATCTTGGAATGTTACTTTTCTTCTCAGAACTTTTCCCATGCTTCTTAGCACTTCTCCATTCAAGTCCTTTTTCAGTAATGTTTGTTGAAAAATTTTTCGTTGGGACGGAAACAAAGTCTTAGATCATTTTTTATGAAGAGAATATAACTGTGTCTTATAAGGATGTATTTCTTTTTCCTCCACCTTCTGTGGATTGCTTTTTGGTCTTTTGGTTTTTTGTTCCTTTTTTTGGGCTAGGCAAAGTGAAGCAATTGCTTTTGCTCTCCCATCTTCTGTTTTTCCCTTCAACTTCATTGGTCCTTCCATGTTAAATGGCTTAATGGTCTCATGTCTACTCTACAATATTTCCACTTGGTTGTGGTGTGATCAGGTTCCTAAGCATAAAAATGAACAGAGTGCTTAGAAAAGGGGGATGCCTGAGAATTGAATGGCAAAGACTAATGAGTTGAATTTGTGCCTTGCACATTCAGATTTAGCATGGGCTTGGTTTAGCTCTGTGTTTCTCTTATGACATGGAGTTGAACTTTAACTGTGTTTCTCTTGATATTGACAGAGGGGTATCATTCTGTTTTCTTGACATGCCACTTGAATCTTGTCCTCATTTTTTGGTAGATGTGAGGCACCATAATTTGCTTATGGAGGCTCTTTTGTCACTTCTTACTTCCTCTTTTTAGTTAATTTAGGGTCATGAAAACATGATTGTAACTAATAAGAGAACCAACTGCATTATTTTCATTTTCATAGAAGTGTTAGTTTATATCCATCCGTTGTAGAGCATGCACCTATTTGAACTCTCTCTTTCTTTCTAGTAACTAATAAGAGAACTAACTGCGTTATATTTTGTTTCCATAAAAGCATTATTTTGTACCCAACTGTTGTAAAACATGCAGTCATACAAAAATACCTGAAATCTCTCTCTCTCTCTCTCTCTATATATATATATATATATGTATGTATGTATGTATTCACACATAGATATGCGTAGGTTGCACCTCAATGATACCAGCATGCAAGTTTTTCTTTTCGAAAGGTAGAAGGTGGAAGAGGCATGTCTTAGTCAAGTGTCTGGAGGTGCAGTGTTCAAAGTTCCTAGGGGTTGCGAGATCAAGTCCTGTAGCTATTATATGAAGGGCCTAAGTTTAAATTATAGACTTCAGCAATGGTTGGGGGATTTATGAATTCAGAAAGACTTCACTCCTATGATCCAGTCCAACCATTGGATTCTAAAGAAGTTAAAAGAAAAGGAAGGAAAAAGCAAAGAAATCGTCTTGGAAAGAAAGGGAAAGGAGACTTTCTTTACATAGTCTTCTATTAAAGGATCTACTCAAGAATCTTGTAGAGGGATTGAATCAAGTAGATATCATATGAGTGGCCTATCTAGTAGTTCTGATTGGCAATTCTAAAGTTCTTTTAGAATTGGATTTTCTTTTGACAAGCGATAATTCTTCTATGTATGTTAAAAGGGTGTCATGGCCTGAGGCAAGTATGGTATTTAGAGCACACGATAGAATGAATTCTAATAGAATCCACTAGTTGGCTACGGAAAAAGGTTATGGACTCAGACTCTTGAATTATTGAGTTATTGTCTGACGTGCAGAGTTTCTCGACTGCTCTTTTCTGCCTTACAGTCATAGATTTGATTGCCTGCTGTTGCAATAAATTTTTTGATGGTCTTTTATATGTGTATTATTTCAACAATTATGCTTCAGCAACTGGCAACTGGCAACTTTTGTTCTTTTTTTTTTACTAATTGAAGTTAGAAATTTCTGATGCCGCGTGTAAGTGCTCTAATACTATCTTGTTCCTTTGAAGAAACCAAATGCTCTTTTAGATTTTTCCCAAAACATGTTTTTTAATGTACTTTCTAAAAGATTGTTATAATCAGTACTTCTTGAGTTTGTTCCTTTACATTTACACAATTTGGTTTTCTCTTGGTTCAGGAATTGCTACCTAGAAGATTATTTTGGTTATCACAATACTGTAGGTGAAGATAATCTTGTGAAGCAGGTGATCTGTGAATTCTGCACGTTACCCTCGTTTATATCTTTCAGTTAAATGAAAGTTGGTTATCTAGAGCTAACTGGAGTGTGCCTGTTTTGGAGAATTAAATTTAGAGATAGAGATTACAAGGGATTTTGTGTTAAGGCTTGAATTTTGATTTATCTTTTTAGGGCTTTTTTTTGGGTACTTGAGTGAGATGTAAAATCAGATTGCGGGATATAGTCAGAAATGTATCATGCATCTCATGTGAGGCGGCGATACATAAGGTTATAGACTATTTTTTTTTTCTCCCTAGAATTTATGTTCTGTAATGGCTCTGGCAAAAGTTGTGGGTTCTTGTCAGGTATGCTTTGGTTTTTTTTTTCCTTATCTTCCATTATTTGGGTTTGTTGTTGAGCCAGATTGTATCTGAGGTTCTTGTTGATTTACTAGTGTGAAACATCAAAAGGGATACCCATCTAGGGTCCCTCTGAATAAGTTACGACATATGCTGATTCTTTCTCCATTGAAACTTTAGTGGAACAGGTTGAAACTTTGTTTGTGGAAACTTGAAATGGACAATTAGAATTGAATTTTGATCTAATACCTTTTGCTTTGCTTGCAATACATTGAGACAACACATAACCACACAAGCCTTTGTACAGACTAAATATGCAAGCCATGTTCATGATTAGTGCTGTTTGGATGATTTGTGGGTAATGCAATCAGTTTGGTGAGCAGAGCGGGATCCACAAATGTTTTTGGACAGCATATTGCGCTGTTTTAGCTTAATTATATTTGACCATGTCCACATGTATTTTTATTTCAGCCATTTATGATATTAACTCTTTATCATGTGGAGTTGTATTGACGCTTTTGTGTGTATAGCCATTAACTAGAATCAGGCGCATCAAGTTACTCTCGTTTGGTTGCGAACGCTATCGTGTTGTCCCTGTTTGCATTCCTGTTTTAATCAGTTATTCTCATTTCTTTTCCATTCGAATGCTTTGTTTGCCCGTACATGGAAGCTACTTCCTACAACCACTAGTCTGGGGCTAGCTTAAGCTTATTCGCTCTTGGTTCCTTGAAGATGTTTATCTGTGCTCGTGAACGGGAGTTGATCTGCATGGTTCCCCTTTTCCCAGTCTACATACTTGAGTTTGGAAAGGCAAAGAAACGTAAAATGATTATCAGGAGTAATTACATTGGCACTATATTTTACTGATGATTTGATCGTCAAGGATCATCTTTCTTCAAAGACTCGAGTCCATGCACCATTGTATCATCTCCGCATTTCTCATTTTGGGATAATTCTGAAGCAGTACAAGAATCCAACATCCTAGCCATGTAGATGATCGTACAGGAGAGGTGATCAGTGGTCGGTGATGCTTAAATTACGCAAGAGTTCCCGATGTGAGACTCGTCTGTCTATCTCAATCTCTGCGTCTCCACCAATGCCGGTCTGGATGGAAAATCACTCTATGCGTGCCTTTGACAAGTAGCATGATACAAGTTGCTCCCTCGTCCATTCAACCACGAGTAATGCTTATGTTATGATAGGGACACCATAAAGGGAGACCATTTGGCTTGCTGCATTCATATGCTATGTGTTGCTTTATTTTATTCTTTGATTGCAATGGAAAGAGCTGAAGCGAGAGGAGCTGGGAATAGCTAATAGCCCAAAAGTTGAAAAACGAAAAAGGGAGGGAACATAACCTTTCCGAGCTTTGATCACTACGGAATTGGTTGTGATGAATCAATTCGGACTTGTTTTACAGGCTGTAAATTGGTAAAACCCCAATCCTACTACACGTAATCAATGGGGAGAAAGCTAATGGGGTGGGCATTGGGCCGACAGTCTTTCCCTCTGAGAGAGCTTTGCCTATTGACTTAGAAAAAACATGCACGAACAACGCAGATGGTGATAAGAAAACACTAGCGGGGAACATGTGGGCATCTTGACCTCTGCTTTGTAAGCATCTATCCAGAGTTGATCTAATTTCTTTCATGTCGTTTGATGCGCAAGGTGTGCTGCTGTTACTAATTCCTTTGCTTTTTGACATACCGAAGACTCAAAAGTGATGATCACACAAGGTAGGAAGGAATCGTATCATCTTGTCATCGTTTTAAGCCTTCCGTAGATGCATGTTTTCTCATCCTCGGCTTCGCTCGCCCAAGATGTCTCCATAAGGATAAGGGAGACTACTCTCTGTTGGAATAATTTAATTTTTTTTATGTGTCTAAATTCATTATATAGGTGTATTGCATATATTTATTCATGTATTTTGACTTCATGTATGTCTTATTACTTGTGGTATATGTAATTAAATGTCAAGAGTCACTTATTGTACGTGGCAATGGGAATTCAAGTGAGAAGAAGAATTTCAAAAGATCTTCCTCTTTCTCCAACAAAGTGGTATCAAAACCACTATCCCAGATACGTGAGAGATTATAGATAAAGACTATGATCCAACACAAGGTTGAGAAGGGTGCTTTGGCAAAATCGAGGAACAAGGATAAACAAGCTCTCATCCTCACATACACCTTAGTTTGGATGACTTTAAATCTGGTAATTCATGTTTTTGTGTCTTAAATGTCTCAGATATAATTAGACACGAAATACGTTAAGGTTAAACACGAATATGACATGTTTAATATTCGTGTCTTAAATTTAAAACACGTACACGTATAGATTTAATAACCATGTAATACAACACGACACGATTAATAATACGATTAACACGTTTAACACTATTAAATAAAAATATTTACAATTAAATATAATTTTATTATTTAAATTTAAAATCTATAATTATAAAAATAATTATAACAAAACAAGAATAATAATATCAAATATAATAAAATTTAATATAAATAACATACATAAAATTCATTATCATATAATATGATAAAACACATCATTAACATCTAACCTTCAAACACTAATAATATCAAAAATCATTCATAATTTTCAATCGTAATTAAATGCATATCATTAACCACATCATCAACCATAAACAAATCAAAATCGAAAATTGATTTGCCAATGTCACATCATTCTGGCATCACAAAACCTAACAATAAAATGGAAACAATATAGTAATAACATTAAATCAATATAGAAAAAGTTAAATAAAATGTCAAATTTAGTTCAAAGCATTACCTTTCATTGATGATTAATCAACATCAACAGTTTTAGAGCATTCGACTTATGACATTTCTTCCTTATTAATTTCTAAATTTGTGACATTCACGGTAAGATTGTTCATATCTGTTTCTACACACGCTTTAATATAAAAAATATTTATTAAAAATAATTAAATAAATCAAACTTACTCTAATCATGCATTTAAACACAAAAAACATAATCAAAAATAAAGAAAGAATGTATCACCAATTTCCCCAAATAGCCAATCCTTACAACATAATTAACATTGCCTCCACAACATCTATTTTAAGTTAGCTTCCATATTGATCAAGAACTTTACTGCTAACATTAAAAGCAGACTCGGAAGCCACTATCAATACAGGAATGGCCAAGATATCTCAAGCCATGATAGGAATCTCAGGCTAACAAAACTGATTCGTCTTCAAAAATTGTAAAATATCCAATTCAATTGTCGTTTCAATCCTTTGTTCATCCAAATATTACTCTAGTTGAGATATGTTCTTGACAGTCCCAAACTCACATTGAAAATTGTCAAACTCCTAATTAATAAAAACAAAACACTTAAAAAACATTAAAACAAAATACAACAAAGGAAAATTAAATTTAATAACAAATAATACTCCAAAAATTAAAAAAAATTACCTTCAAGAACTCGTTTTTTCCTTTTAGCACCCTTTTCCCATCAAAAGGGGTGTCATTTAAAGAAGATGGAGTATTAAGAACCTTGACAGCATATTCATCATAAAGAGTAAATAAATGATTTTTAACCTTTTTAAATTTAGCTGAATTACTCCCATAAAGCTTTGTGGAATAAATTGAATCTTGTACCAAGGATCAAATATCACAGCTATAACTAGATCAAACTAAATCTTAAACCAATACGTCATCAAACTTAACAAACATATTGAGATAAGCATAATTTTTTTCAAATACACATCATCTCCACTCATATGTTCTTCCCAGGTCATGAGTGCCATGAATATCGAACTAAAGTACAAGTCGGCTTTAGGATACTTTGTTCTAGAAAACACACAAGTAATCTCATAAAATACACTTAAGAACTTGTTAAGTTTCTCAATTCTATCCCACTCATCTCTAGATGGAGAATGCTTAAAATTTGAATCATTAATTTCCAAATGAGAAAAGGTCAAGCAAAAATAAAGTGTACTTTCAAGCATGAGAAACGTGGAGTTTCACCTAGTTGGAACATCTTGTTTTAAGCCTATTTTTGCATTCAAATTCACTAGGCTCACACTTTAAAAACTTTTGCTTTCTCCCTTGAGAACCTTTCACATACTTAATACTTTCCCTCACTTTTTGGATCGCACTATCAACTTCTTTCAAACCATCTTACACAATCAAATTAAGTATATGAGCACAACATCTTATATGAAAAAAGAGCCTCCTCCTAAAAGTTGCTTTCTCATATTCAATTGCACTTTCAACAAATTAACAAAAGCATTATTTGCAGAAGCATTATCCAATGTTATTGAAAACAATTTACTTTCAATTCCCCATTCAACTAACAATGCATAAATCTTTTCACTCAAAGCAACACCATTGTGTGAAGGTGACATAAAGAAAAAATTCAAGATTCTTTTCTATAGAATCCAATTTTTGTCAACAAAATGAGCAGTAAGATACATATACCCATCAGTAACAACAGAAGTCCACAAATTAGAAGTCAAACAAATCCTACTAGGTGATTCTTGAAGCAAGGATTATATCTTACATTTTTCTCTTTTATGCATCTTAACTATATTAGCTTTAATACTGTTCCTAGAGATCAGAGCAACATCTTCACGCAAATAAGACAACATAGACCCAATGCCAGTATACTCCACAAATGATAAAGGCAAATTATGCATCACAATTGCAACTACCACTAATTTATGAAACTTTTAGGATCAAACTTTGAAGACCTCCTTAACATTGAATTATGTTCCTTAGAAAATATCATTTGACCTATATCACATGTGTCTTTCCTAACACAATTATTATTATGATGTTTCAAATTACTTGTCCCATACTTGCTTTCATAATTCAAAATATACCCATAGAGCTTGCATTTTACTTTTGATTTTCCATCACTTGAGTTCTTTTATGGCAAACATTTAAAAAATGTCCAAATCTTTGAAGTTAATTTTCATTTTTTGGGTTGGCATGGCTTTTTTTCATCTATTGCTCCCAATTGATCAATTTGTACACAATCATCAGATTCCTCCAGAAAATGAACATTTGATTCAAAAGAAACATTGATATTGTCAGATTCCATCTACAAATGTCAGCAACATAAATAACATCAGAAGTATTGATATTGTCAGATTACATATTAAATATCACAAAAAATGAGTCAAATCATTTTTCATTGGAATTAACAGAGTCCATTATTTTTCAACACCTCAAGGCTATAAAGAAAAATTACCAAAAAAAAAAAAACTAATGAAATATAACATTCCCAAACCTCAAAATGAAAAATTAACAACAAGAGCAAATTAAGAGAAAAAGCAACTAAATGTACACTATTTCTTTTTCCTTTTTCATTTTTTGTAAGAATTTATTCACTTTAAGAGAAAAATATTGTTCGACAGTAAAATTATCTATAATGAAGCATATTTATTGGTGACTACTTAATATATATATATATATATATATATATATAATACAAAAAATTAATAGACTTGGAACGGTATAAAGATATTTTCATGATTAGAGTCATGGAAAAAACAAATAATAACTAACCATTATTGAAATAAAGTTTTTTGATTAGACTTCTTATATAAGTTATTAGGAGAGAAAGTTAGGAACCAACGTAGAGAAAACCTAAAATCAAATCAATTTGAAGTTCTACGTTTACCAAATACCATCAATTCTCTAACCCATTGGTTCAATGCATAATTTGCCTTTTTAGTACATTTTGGTTCTAGTCATAATAAGAGGAGAAAACATGCAATTGATGACAAGGTAGAACATATCACATGGCATGGGTATTTTTTGCTTTAACTAATAACTACTTACCATATTTTTATATTGGATAAAGATTCCACCTTTTTCCATTCAATACATAATTTGACAAAATTAATTTTAGTCATGAAGAGCCCAAAGTTGTCAAAAGAGACACCTTATGGGAATGAAGGAGTAGGCCCAGAATTTGTAAATGGAAGCAAACAAGTTGTGCTTAAACCATGTAAGAGAGGTTTTGGGAGAGAAGATGAGACTCATGATTGCAATCAGGATTGAAATCTCAAAAGAAGCGAGTCGCAGACAATGCATCGGACAAAGCAAGATAAAGATGAGCAGGTGCAAGATACAATCTTTGATTCAGACTTAAAGTTAAGATATTCGACAATTAGATAAGAAGCAGAGGAAATTCGGGAATTAACTAAAAAGTTGGGACTGAATTTCAAGGAAAGGAAGGATGAGGTGATTCAAAGGATTACTGCTCTAAAACAGAGGTTGGGAGCTGGAGTAACCAGAGGACGACATTTGAGTTGGTCCAAGGAATGTAAGCAATTAGGTGCAAATAGGAAAAGATGCAATGAGTCACTGGTTTGAGTTGACACTAAAATGGAGGTTGATGGGTAAGGGCAAATAAAGGGCACGCTAGTGGTTTATGATTGTTGCATTCAAAGAACAGTTGAGTAGTTATGTTGGTTTTGCTTCAATTTTTTATTGGGTTTTGATTTTTGTTTTGCATCAAGTATTTAGCAAATGGGGAATGTGTTGGTTTGACTAATTTTTGTTTTGAATAAAAAAAACTTTTCAAAAAAAAAAACTGCTGAAGTGAAAGGGGAAAAAAGAAAAAGAATTGAAGAAGAGAAGAAAGCTCAAAGCTTGCTGACTGAAAGAGTGAAGAAAGATCTGGTGTGCCATGCGTGAGGCAATCCAAAATGATAACCAAAAGTTAAAAATTAGGGTTTGAGCATGTATAATTACATTATTACCTTTATAAAATTAAAAAAACTTATTACAATAATTATTTAAAATTATTTATATAAGGTTAAAATAGTCTTTAACTATTAATTTTTAATAGATTAATAAACGTGTCACATATACATATTTAAACACAATAACACGATTAAATAAATGTGTTTAAACGTGTTTTAAATGTGTTTATCGTGTTTGACATGTTAAGATACGAAAATTTTCGTGTATTAACGTGTCAGACATGATTAGACACGAAATAAATTAAGACTAAACCCAAAACCTATTTAACTCTGTATCTTCTTTTGTCGTGTCCAAAATTGCCAGGTCTAGATGACTATATTTTTTAAGCTCACCAATATAATCTACATAAAAGAAGTCACACTTAGAGTATTTAGTTCATTAGTTAGTAAGATTTTACAAAATTCATTTCAAGTAGTCGACAAAGTGGAAAAAATGGGACTTTAATCACTACGAGGTGATTTTGAAGTTTTATTTTTGTCAATTAATTGAAAAGGTGTGGAAGAAATATTGAAGATGAATGATTTTTTTACTTTGATTTTAAAATTCGAACAAAACAAACTATTCTGTTTACTTAATTTGAAAGTATGTCATATGCGACTTATATATGTTTAAAATACTCATAATGCTATGGTGTATATATCACATTATTATGACATGGAATCTACTAAGACTTTTGTGTAAGTCAAAAGTCTGATTTTTTTTTTTTACCAATGAACACAAATTAAGCTTTTCAAAAACAAAATGTTATAACTAGGAATCTTTAGGCATTTAGTTTAAAGCCTAACAAAATGGACATTGTCATCTATATATATATATATATATATGAAATAATATTGGCTCCAATAGTCTACTTGCTAGTTTGTTGAAAAAGTAGGAAAGACTCAATTGTATAATTGGCGCAAGTTAAGTTGTAGTGAATAAAATTTTCTTAAATAGTTGCATAGTGAATTTACTTCACACAAATTGTTTGATTAGCATTTGAAATCTTGACCTTTGGTAAAACCACTTACTAAATCAAGTCTAATCTCCTCAGATATTAGATGTTTTAAATTATAATTTGGAAGAGTAATAAGTGTTAATTATATAATGACCCAACATGTTGCTAATGTCAAGATGGCCGAGTTGGTCTAAGGCGCCAGTTTCAGGTACTGGTCCGAA
>NW_018397255.1:10093115-10099910 GCF_002168275.2 Theobroma umbraticum | reverse complement strand
GGAGGGCAGATGAATGAACGAAGCCCTGCTTTTCTTTAACATTTATGAGATTGGTACTGAAGGTTTTGTTGGGCAGTGAAAGCGGTCTGTCATGATGGCTATTGAACAAATTATGAGGACGTTGTGAAAGTGCTTAGCTTTGAAGTTAAGACTACATTAAATTTTGGGTTTGGTGGATGTCTCAAAAGAGATTAAGGATGTGATTGTTTTAAAGCTGTTTTGCCTGATTTAAAGAATATCCCATGCAGTCTTCCTCATCGTTTATTCCATCAAAAACCCTTTTGTTCTTTTCCTGAAAAATTAATATTCTTGAGTCAATCTTTTCATTTCTCAATTGATAGAAATGGTTTCTGTTAGGGGCTTGTACTGAATGAGAATTTGAAGATAATCGTTTATTATACCTTTAATCGTCAAAGTGGAAGAGTTTGTGGTTGAAAATCAGGATTGTGGTCTGCTTGGCTTTGAAGCTAAGCTATAAAAACGTGAGATTCTTTGGACTGAAGTGATAAGAGCCTTTTAGCAGTTCTTTCCATCATTGCAGATGGCGATATCTTAGTTACTACTAAAACTCTAAAACCATGTTTGTTTAGTGACAGTCCCTCACTGCAAGAGGTTCAATTGCAGCGTCAGTGGATATGGCCTACACAGATTAACGTGGAAGCAAGCAACAATCATCAAAGGGCACCTCATTTTACCACTAAAACAAATGCAATTGTGCTGAACACTAACAAATTGAATTACAGAAAGCTTTGCCTTCTCAGCAAGGTTTCCACATCTTCTTCAATCCATTGGTCATTTCTCTTTTCTGGTCCCTCTTTCCTGCACCCACGCCAATAAAGATCCCTCACCCTTCGTTGACTATTGTGACCCCACGCCTCGCAAAATTGATATACAACAATGGTGTAATATTCTCACTCTAGATTTTTTTTTTGTTGGGCCAAGAGAAAACTTTCACTGCACAAGCATGACACAATTTTTGTGATGAAATGACGGATTTTCTCAGTTTTTCATTTTACTGGGCCTCCTTAACAAATATAAGCACTGATGTCACATATAATATATAAAATCATAATATCTAAAAAAATTCTTAAGTTATTTATAAAAATTTAAATAAATTTTTATTTTTATATTACCATCAATCAAATTTTTATATTTTTCTTTTGAGTTATATAAGATTTTATAATCAACTATTATTAATCAAAATACCACTTATCATTCATTTGATATTAATGTGATATACTGACATGTTATAATAAATAATAATATATTATGATGATAAAATTATATAATTTTTTTATTTTTATATAAATATTACATCATAAAAACTTATTTAAATAAAATAAAAATATATAAATTTAATTACATATAATAACAAATAATAATTTATTTAAAATTTTTAAAATAATTTAAAACTTTTTGCAAGTATTATTCCATATATAAACTACAGAAGCATAAGAAATTGGTTGCATATTCTTAATCAGTATATATTTTATAAACCCTAAACCTAAGTACTTCATGCTTCAATAAAAAAAAAAAACTTAGATTTGTTTGATTAATGTTTTTATTATTTCTTTTTTCAGAGCATCCTTCTCCTTTCATTACCATTTTAGCCAGTAGCATTACTTTCCAACGCCAGTAAAACCATTCGACAACTAGTGGACAAAATTTGAGTTAAAACCTAAAACGGCAGCGTCGTGCACTGACCCTTCGCTCAGATCCAAGCAGCCTAACCTAAACACAACTGTTGGCCTGGCTGCCTGGTCAAACTCAGTTCGATCCAAGGCGAGTTTTGGGAACACAGAAGCCAAAGTGATGGGCATGAGCTTGGAAGGACAAAAGGTGATAATGGTACCATACATGGAAGCGCATGTCCCAAAGTACCACGTCTGGATGCAGGACCCTGCTCTCCTTCAAGCCACCGGATCAGAGCACCTCTCCCTCCAAGAGGAATACGATATGCAGCTCTCTTGGAACCAAGACCCTCTCAGTTGTTTTCTCTCTTTATACAAAACTCTTTTCTTTTTTTTTATTTCATTTTTTGTCATAATTTCTCAATTGGGTTAGTTTTGTTTTTGCCTTTTGAGTTTGTAATTAAGGTTTTCAAGATTGTTGTTTTTCAACAGAGAAAACGTTCATTGTTTTGGATAAGGAGATGGTTGAGGGAAAGTTTGTTCATGGGGATCCCCATGTGGAAGGTCAGCTAAATTGACAGCCTTTTTATTTACTTCAAAGATTTTAAATTTCAACCTTGATTCGAGAATTTAATTTGTCAAGATGTTTTAAGTAGTGTTTTCACTTTTTTTTTTGTTATGTTTATTAATTATGATTTATGATGGACTGATGGTAAATGATGATCCAGCCATGGTTGGAGACGTGAATATCTACATGAATGATTTGGATGACCCCCAACTGGCAGAGATTGAAATTATGATAGCTGAACCAAAAAGGTGCTTTCTTTTTACTTCTCTACAATAAACAAATCTATTTGTAAAGTGAAAGTTCTTGCCTTGCCCCATATTTTGTGCCCATCAGATTCATCAACATGAAACTTTTTTTACTTATTTCATTTCTCTTTTAAAACTTTATTGATTTTTCGCTGCCTTTTTCGTCTTTTCTTTATTGTCTTCATATGGATGAATCATTTATGAGCAAGACTGCTGTCGAAATGAAGTATTGTTAACATAATTAGTGGACATCAGCATGTAGAGCTTGTTATGATGACTGTGGGGATGGAAGTGGGGGGATGCATAGTGTAATTATCTTCTTCATTTCTGGTGTCTTTCTCAATCAAGTGTTAGAATAAATATACCTTTCCCTGCTGGTCTGCTCCTCTGTTACCTAATGGAATTACCATTTTTTTTGTCCTTTTTTTTTTGGGGGATTTTGAGTGTGTGTCTGTGCAACGATTGTTTTCTTATGTTGGTATTGTTTGCTTAGAAACAGGACTGATTAGATAATACAACTCTTGGGAGGAGAAAAGAATAAACTGAAATGTTTATTCTGACAAATCAGCAGGTATAACACTTCAGAATGTTTACATGTGTCACAGACAAAAAATTAACTGGCAATTTGGATTTTCATTCCTTACATGTGTCCTTCGTGGTTCCCTTGTGTATTTCTGATTTTGAAGTCGTTTGAACATATCATACCATATAAATATTTGACCAATCCGGGTTGTTCTAGTAGATTTTCCTAATGTAGGCTTGGTCCTTTTGATATTTGTCAATGGCCCCAAGTCCCTTATCTTAGGGGCATGTAGAAAATAAACACAACTAAGGTAAGGATTTTGTGATTGATGAATATCAATTGAAAACATTTCAACGGGAAAAATTAACAAAGAAAATGTAAATCTAAAGGTGGAAATGCTTGAAAGGGTAGGTTGAAATTTTTTGGAATACAAAGGCTTCTTTAGTTCAAGTTGAGTTCATAAATACAAATTCCAGAGTGACATTTTTGAAAATATTTTTTTGATCCTTATGACCTTGTAGTTGATGTGCTATAAATCATCTAGGACACAAAAGGGAGTTTCAAAATTTTATACTTGGTTTAAATTCTTTTTTAAACATTCCCTTTCAATCACATCTCTTATTGTTTTGCTCATGCTAGAATAGCCGCGGTAAGGGCCTTGGGAAAGAATCTGTCTTGATGATGATGGCTTATGCAGTTCAGAACTTTGGAATCCATGTCTTCCGTGCTAAAATTGGAGAATCAAATGGGTCATCTCTTAGCATGTTTCGGAAATTGGTCTCTCTCTCTCTCTCTCTCTATATATATATATATATATATGTAGATATAGATATAGATGCCTTAAAAAGCATGTTTCTTGGTTTTACACATTCATGCAAGGCATTTTTAAGGATTAATATCCAACCTATTGCATGGGCGTTAAGAGACTCATATGCAATATGTGTGTATGTGTTCTTCCTGGTTGATAAATGCCTTTATGGTTGGTGTAGGGCTTTGAGGAGGCTTCTCATAGCGAAATCTTCAAGGAGGTGAGATATTCCTTATGTCATCAAAAGTGATTGGGCAAACCTGTCTGTTGGTTTTTGAGGCTATAGGAGTTGCTGTGATCTTGATTGTTTCCCCACTCCCCTTTGCATATGTAGGCCATCTTAGTAACTAAAATTAGTTTACGGCTTTAAATGAAATCAAATTAAAATCTTAATTTTACTGAGCTTACTAAGAATATGGTCCCAAATAGAGTAGAGTGGCACATATGTACAGTTTACCTGAAATTGTTATTTGCTTTTAATTTTGAATAAGTGAACAATATTCACGTAATCTTTAGATATATGAATTAGAAGTTTCCAGATCAACCTAATTTGATGACTTTACCCTCTAGTTTTCATCACGAGGCCCTGGCTTAAGGTACAATTAATCGGAGATCAAAGAACCTAAAGAAAATTCTTGTTAAAAAAATTTTCTAAAGTAGTTGGATGATACTTATTCTTTTCATCTCATAGTTGATGTTCAACATGAATCTAATGTGCTCTCACTGGCTGAATCACAAATATGTTCCCTAAATATTAGCCTTATGTTTCTTGACCAACCAAGATTGTAGGATAGGCTTATGTCAATATTGGGTGGTTTATATGTTCCTTGTTTAATGTTTCTGAGACCTTTGGTTTCCGTCTGCATGATTAACAGGTAACATTGGAGTTGGCAGTGACAGAGCAAAAGCGAGAGGAGCTTTCGCTGTTGTTTGGTGGTGTGGTTACACATACATAGCCCAGAAGAGGTTGTATTTTATTTTCCCCCCTAACTTATTTACAAAAGGAAACACTTCCATTGGAATTATTTGCAATCATGCCGAGAAGCTGAAGTTGGTTGGAGTTGGAGGTAGGCTATACTTGTATTTATCTTGTAAAAACTCCTCTTGAGTTGAGTACTTCCAAAGAGGCTAGCTGGAGTGTTAGGATAGTGCTTGAAATGCCACTCTTTAAGTTTGATGAAGGAGCTGTTTTGCTATTTCCTTCATGCTTTTGTTAGAGGATCTAAGACATATTTTGACAACCAACATGTTGGCAGGACGACAATCAATTAGTAATAGCGAGTTGTAGAAACCAAAATTGCAGATTTAAATGCCAATTGCTTGACTTTAATGGTTACGACTATATTTAAATGTTGGGTTTCCAGGAACAACCAAGTAAAAAGTTTTGATACTGATTTAACACTTTGCGTTTGGGAATAAACTAGTGAAGCAAACTTCTGGACAGGCATTCTGGGCTTCGTCTGACATTTGTTCCCAAGGTGACAGAAATGGAGCAGTCCCGCCGACATAACATTCTGGCCTGATACATAATGAACCTGAGGAATGTTTGATTGAAACCGAATTTCCAGCATGCCAGACATAGTGACAGGTAGCTTGGTATCCTAGTGGTCCTAGTACAGCAAAGATAATATGCAAGGCTACGAAGAAGAGTCATTCGATTTAAATGGTTCATTTTCAGCCATTGATCAACAACAAAACTTGCAACTAAACAGACAAACAGGTTAAATAAAAACTTAAATAACCCAAAATAAATAAAAATAAAAATGATATTTAAAAGGAAATAATTAACCAAGAAATATTAATTAAAGTGAAAAGACTAACAAAGAGATAACAGAATTTTTATGAAAATTAATCACTTATAATTATATTCTTGAGTAAAAAAATTAAATATTGAGAAATTTTTAAATAAATATTATAATAAAAATTTAGTTTAATAAATTAATATTTTAACTATAATTATTTTTATTTTTGTAATTACTCATTTATAAATTAAAATTTATACACTGTTAAATATGTTTAACTCAATAATAAAAAATTAAATATTTAATTTTTACAAAAAATAAATTTATTTTGACTTAATTATTTTGTTACGTTAAATTTCACACATATACGTTAATATTTTTTAACATTTATTTCACTTTTATAATTTTTTACATTAATTCTTACGACTTTACATTAAAGTTTTTAAACTACTAATTTTCATTATAATCTTTTTATCCTTGCTATTATTCAAGCATTTATTAAAATTTGTAAACCGTAAAACATTTTAAACTCGAGAATAACAATTAAAATATTTAATTTCTTCAAAATTCATGTTTATTTGATATAATTAATTTGTTAAGTTAAATCTCACACATTTACATCAATATTTTTATAATACTTGTTCAACTTTTATAATATTTTACGTTAATTCTTACCGCTTTACGTCAAGGTTTTTCCACTATTAATTTTTATTTTTGTTATTATTCATGCATATATTAAAATTTATAAACCATAAAATACTTTAAACCCGAAATAACAATTTAAATGTTTAATTTTTTAAAAAAATTATGTTTATTAGGCATAATTGACTTGTAACGTTAAATCTCACATATTTATGTCAATATTTTGAAAATGCTTATTCCACCTTTATAATGTTTTATATTAATTCTTATTGTTATACGTTAAGGCTTTTTAAATACTAATTTTCATCATAACTCTTTTTATCTTTACTATTATTCAGACATAAATTAAAATGTGTAAGTCATAAAACACATTAAACTCGAGAATAATAATTTAAATGTTTAATTTCTTCAAAAATAATATTTATGAGACATAATTGACTTGTTATGTTAAATCTCATATATTTACGTCAATATTTTTAAAATGCTTGTTTCGCCTTTATAATGTTTTATATTAATTCTTATGGCTTTACGTTATGACTTGTCAATTAATAACTTTCATCATAATTCTTTTTATCCTTACCATTATTAATGCATACATTAAATTTAGTCAACCGTAAAAACTTTAAACTCGAGAAT
>NW_018397255.1:10072939-10093015 GCF_002168275.2 Theobroma umbraticum | reverse complement strand
TTTTAAAATTTATAATTTTTGTACTGTTAACCCAAAATAAATATATTTATATTAAAAGTATATATATATATGTAAATAATAGTAATTATATTTTTTTCTAATATAATATAAGATTCATATTATTTAAACATAATTAATAATCTAATAATTTTTTAATTTAAATATATTAATGTCATCACATTAATAATTAAAATAATCATACTTTTCATATATTTGTTAGTTTTTAAGAAAAAGAATTACTTGTAAAGTTAGTAAAAATTATATATTTTTAATTTAATTATTAAAATAATAATTAAAATATTTATAAATGATAATCGAGTTTGATAACGGTATCCAAGGAGTGTTACCCAAACCCTACACAAGTAGTAAATTCACTACCCAAATTTATTCCAAACTCGATTATAAGATATACTAATCTTATATAACCGAATTAGGTATCCGCAGGTACCTTGTAATTGAATACACATTGCCATACCTAATATTGATTGATCTCTTCTTGTTGTTTTAGCCAGATTTGGGGGATGAAATGCCTTTTGTATTTTTTGTTCCTTCCAATTTTTCATTTCAAAGACTACTTTCTTTTATTTTGGGGCTAGACTTCTTGGTCTCGAAGCTTTTTTCTCTTGAATTGAGGAGAAAATGAATAGATCAGGTCGGTCAAATGGGGATTCAAATATGAAACATATTAGATATTGTTTCCATTATTATTATATATTGTTTGTCCCAAATTAAAAAGGTGAAAATACTTTTAATCTCGAGGATTGTTCAACTTTCAAGTTATGTTATAGTCTTCCTCTTTTGACGTATATATATATATATGCAACAAAATGACTTTCATGACTAGGGACCAGATCAAATTTGGACTTAGGGTTAGGGGGAGCTGCGGGAAAGGGGCAACATACTGCTCATCAATCGATTGCAGACTACTTACTTAGCAATAACCTTTTAAAACTAATTCAGACATTTCAGTCTATGGGGGATTAATGTTGGCTTTTATCAATGGTAATGGTGAAGTTCCACTCAAATTGTTTGCCTTTCCGAATGATTAACTTCTACTTATAAAACAAGTTTGGTAAGAGGCAATTCAGTATTTGGGTGCTTGTAATATAAAATAGCTTGCGTTACAAATGGGTGAGTGAGAAGGAAAAAGTGTCAGATAACGTTGAAAGGGTCAAAGTAGTGTCCGAACTAGAATCCACATTCTCTTCATTGTATTATGGGCCTTTTTTTTTTGGTATATATATAGTTTAATTTGTTGACTATACATTAAATGCAAAGGTAAAGCAAATTACTTGAAATATTATAAAAACGGAAGATCTACCATATATAGTTCATCCATTGCACCTTCTCCGAGCATGCAGCTGTTCATCTCATCATAGTGAAATTGTTAATGCATTTCCTTTTATTTATATAGAAAACAGTTTCTTACACCGAGCTGCTTTTTGCTTGTGGAAGGAATTTAACTACGTTTATCTGCTATTCTCCACGTATCATAATGAATATTTCAAAGACTTTTCACAAAAAGCAAAGTATTTGGATTATTAATTTATATATTGTAGTTAAAGGGTGTTTTGGGTCAAGCAGGGTTATGCCCGAGCCTGGTCCTCTTATTTAAAATTTATTTATTTTTAAAATATTGAAAATATTTAATAGTTTAATTATATAATTTTAAAATTTACATTAAATAAAAAAATTATTTAATTACCTCAAAGAAAAATCTTGTCCAAGACTCGGCA
Source organism: Theobroma umbraticum (assembly GCF_002168275.2). Classification (NCBI taxonomy): domain Eukaryota; kingdom Viridiplantae; phylum Streptophyta; class Magnoliopsida; order Malvales; family Malvaceae; genus Theobroma; species Theobroma umbraticum. The sequence continues at coordinate 10,091,279 of NW_018397255.1, read as the reverse complement.
CGAGCCAACTGCCCTGGTACTCATGGATAGGTCTATAGCCAATTAAAATAAATACATTAAATTTTAGTGTAAATTGATTAATATTTAGATTTATATTCTCAGTTTATGTACTAAAACAAGGGTTTTCCTTTCATTGTTGTGATTTATTGAAGGGATCGTTTTGGAATTTATTATGTTGAGGTATTAATCCTTTCTTAATTAAGTCATGATTTGATGCAAAACGAAGTCTTTGGTCCTTGCATCACCAGAAACCCTCTTTGTCTCTTTTGTTGTGTTTTCTCTTTTTATTTTTCACTTGAGGCCGTAGAGGGTCAGATTCAAAGAAAATTATGATGTTTTTCAGAAACCATTGCAGGGAATAGATGGAGGATTATGATCTCATTGTTAGAACTGAGAATGACAAGTCCCTTTCGCTTTTGGAAGCTTTACGTGTGGGCGTACGTGGCTGGGGTTTGAAACATTTGTGTTCATATAATTAGGTGAATTTAAGGCTTTGAAATCAATGGCCATTTCAATGATTACAACCGTGCGAAATACTTTGCACCGACTTGCATGATTCAATGGCGTGCAGTTGAGTGCAATGGGGCTTTGTAGCATTCGTAAGGAAGAGGATCGTGGATTCAAGTTCAAGTCTTTATATATATATATATATATATATATATAATGAATCAATTTTTTTTGAATTGGAGGATGCGAGATTAAAGAAATTTGTTTTTTTTTTGTCGGAAATCAAAAGAAAATGTGTAAAGAAAATGTTGAGTTCAAATTCAATGGTAAACTAATTTTATAAAAAATTTTATAAAAACATTATGAGGTAATATGTACAGCAAAGTCAACCTGAACGTCCAACCAAACTAATTAAAAAAATAAATAAAAAGAATTAAACGCATGACTTCGAATGGGAAAATGCTTCAAATTTCTAAAGTTTTCGCTGGAGCTCCGAGACCAAGAGAGGAAAATGTTAAGCTTTCAGCACAAAATATGCGTTTTCGATCTGGACTTAGGCTCACAGATCTATAACTGGCCGCTGCCTAGCTAGTTAATCTAGAACTGGCAAAATCCTGAAACTACATAATCAACGACCAAAGATTGTGGAAAACTATTTTACGAACTTTTAATGCCCATGTAGGAATTATCATTGCCCACTTTATGGCGCAAATTCCCCCTCCACCGCCACTTCAACAAAGCAGTTCTTCAACAATCGTTTTTCTTCCTGACCCTTAAAGCAGTAATTCAGCAAGGAGCTGTTAGGGAAACCGAACTATAACTGCTGCAAGGGCAGCAGGAGCAGGTGCCCCAAACATCCATTAGCTTGGACCTTCAATGACCCCGATCCATGTTTCATTTTCTGGAACATATCATTTGTTAAAACTGCGTTTATCGCAAGCAGGGTAAAGGCTGCAGCAGATTACGCAAGGCCTGCATCATGCTTGCCTAAGCCAGGATGGTTTCCCCAGAAAAATTGACCTTTGGCCTAATTATGTGCTTCAACGTCAAAGCCTAAGTTTAATGTCAGAGCTTTAGGATACTGAAAGAAACGTTAATTAAGAGTCTTGGTGTAGTACTGAATAATCCTGTACATTTATTCTCTATTAATAGTTGGATGCATGTTATGTTGTAGGTTTGTCCTAGTTCAGCTAACAACTAAATTTTTGGTGATCAATTGCTTGTTGTTACTTAGTTGTGGTTAAAAGGGTTGTGCAACTTAAAAACTTAAACCGTTACACAAGAGCTTCATAACATAACATGTTTGATGCTTCATCACAGCAACCAATCGTCAATTCCTTATTTTAACCAAAGATCAACTATAACAAACTACAGAATTAACAAAGCATTTATATATATATATATATATATATCAAATTTAAACAACCATTCACCACAAAATAAAATTCAATTTTTTGCTTCTATGATATATATATATATTCCATAAATCTCATTTTAAATTTTTGATTGGGTTGATTAATAAATAATTGGTAAAATAAATGAGTAAACAAATCCTATGGTTAACAAGGCACACGCATGTCAAATTAACTTGAGGCACAAGCACATCGTACACAATCCTAGTCTCGCATGTAAACACGTGGCCGTGTCAAAAGTTTTTAGTCTCTTTCACATTAACCAATTTCCCTTCAAAAGCATTGAGATTAGACTTTATATGATCGTGCCACTCCTTACATTGTTTTCTATTTTTATTTTTTTGTAAGAAAAAAAAGGCAAAACGGGTATGGAAGGGAAATAGGGGGTCCAAAAGTATGGGTACGACGTCGCAATTAATAGTACAACGAGTCGACTCTAAACAGCCTAGAAGGCCAATTAGGACGTCGTCGTCCGAAACGACGTCGGCCAGGTAAAACACGACACGTAGAGACACGGTTTAAGAATGCCGAACAGACACGGCATCTGCATCTGGACCCCACCTATGCCGTAATTTAATGGTTTGGTCAAACAAACCAAAATCTATTTTTGTTTTTAATTTTTGGTTTCTAATTTCTATGTTCCATTCAACCTAAACTGTCAATTCCATTCCATCTTTGACATAATAATACAAAAGAAAACAGCATAGTCAAAGTGTAAATAAATAAGCCGATTTCAGCCGGCGACGTACATCTCGGCCCAAGTCAAACACTCTTATTTATTTATTTTCTTACCATCTTGTTTTACACCATTTATATTTGTATGTATAGCAGCCTCTTAGTTTGCACTTTATGCGAAAGACGATAACTCTTCATCTCTTTATCACGTTCTCTCTTCTTCCATTTTCTCAATGGTAATTGGCTGGTCGATAATAATAAGTTTTTTTGTATTTGTTTTTTTCACTTGGAACAAGCGCCTCATTTGATGAAAGGTTTATAACATAGTTTACATAACCATCTTGTAACGTTGATATAATGACCAAATGGCTAAGATAGCATCGTCAAGTAATAGTAGGTGCATGTATTTTTTATTCAAAAAAGTCAAATTTAAAATTTTCTTTCTCAAAATAAAATAACAAAAAGTGACAACTCAATGAAATTGATAAAGAAAATTATATAAAATAACCCATCATCCTAGACGTAATTAATTAAGTCTAATTAGTGTGATCAAACATTAAATCAACTCCTAAGCCTTGATGAACGGTGATTTTCGACCTAGAAAACTATTAATATTATTAGGCCTTTTTAATTAAGCATTGTAGAATTCAAAAACTAACTCAACTCTTTTCAGATGCATGGTTGACTCAATACTCATTATAATCTAGATATAAGACTTTCAAATGATCATGTTGGTAATACAGCTTGTGGTTTACTTCCTCCATGATAAATGAAATTAAAAAGGTTGAAACCCAAATGGCTTCTATAAATTTTTTGAACTACTTAATAAAAGATAATGATCTCTCATTTTGTGCATTATTGAAGCCCACCAATTGCATTTTATTTGTTTGAGTGCATATATATATATATATATATACTGATAACTAATAAGTTAAATTTACCCATCACTTCATAATTCTTTTTTAGATTTGCTGGGAACAACTAGAGTTGGTGTTGTGTTGAAAATTTAAGCAGATTTCAAGTTTCTCGGTAGACTGAATTGTTTACAACCGTGTAGGGGCCATTCCTTTTTTTTTTTTGTTCCTATTTTCCAATAAGAACAAATTTTATAGGAAACTTGCAGCTGATCAAAATCGCGTGTGAACGCTGAACATTGATTCAAAGAGGGTTGTTGGACATGAGAGAGAGAGAGAGAGAGAGAGAGAGAGAGAAGACATTAAATTGCAGAAACATGGAATATAGTAATGCTTAAAAGGAGAAAACGAGTACTGCCAAAAAGCCAAGACTTTCTCCCCTGCTTCCTCACCAATTTAAAAAACCTTCACTGTTTCCTCAAGACCACTAAGTATAATTATAATTTCAACAAATTAAAATAAATGAGTATATATTGAATGCAGAATTAGTCAACAAACACAAACTCTTTTAACAGTCTTTCGAAAGACCTCACTTCCGTTCCTGACTTCTTCCTACTTCCATTGATCATTCCTCCTACTTTAGAAACAGAATTCTATATAAATCTACGTAGTTGGGGTCCCAAAAGGCTTAAGATACAAATTGCCTTGGCAAACAATCTTTCCAGTGTCTTCTTCTGGGACGTCGATCCTGGGAACTTGGGTTTTTGTCAAAGGGACAGAATTGAGTTAATTCAAGATGGAGAAAGCCTCGAAAATTGTCCTGTTCTCATGCCTGGTGGTTTCTTTCTTGGCTTCTTCGTCTGCCCAAACCTGTCGTACCCAAACTTTTTCCAACAACAAGCAATATGACAACTGCGGCGATCTTCCAGCCTTGAACTGTTACCTCCACTGGACGTATCGAACAGATGGGACCATTGATCTTGCCTTTAGACACACCGGCACCAACTCGGGAAGATGGTCAGCATGGGCTATCAATCCCAATGGACCACAAATGTTTGGTTCCCAGGCTTTGGTTGCCTTTGTCAACTCCAGTGGCGTCGCTCACGCATTCACAACACAAGTTAATCCCCCGAGCCCTACCATGCAACAGAGTAATTTGAGCTTTGAGGTTTCAAGCCTTTCAGCAACCTTTGAGAACAATGATATGACGATCTTTGCTGTTCTGAGAATCTCCGAAAACTTGTTATCTACTAGCCAGGTTTGGCAGGAAGGTCCTGTGAGCAACGGCGTTCCAGGGATTCATCCTACTTCTGGAGAACACCTTCAATCCGTTGGAAGTGTCAATTTTCTTACAGGACAATCTGGAGGGAGTGCATCTAATTCAAGGGCTAGAAGACGAAATGTAAGTGACTAAAATCTGGGGGTAAATTCACTTAGACAGCTTATTTTCTTGATCGTATCATTTTAATTTGGTTTTATCATCATCATCATCATCATCATCATCAGCGCCAAGTTTTGATAGATGGGTTTACTCTTTCAACCACCATTCATATCTTCCGGTCTGTTTCCTTGTTTGTTTCGTTTCTGTTTTATTATTTCTTGGAGAAAGGAAGCGCCTATAATATTGGATTCATAAGTGAATAGTAATATCTATTACACGTTTATTTAGATTTTTCCTCTAAATTAAATGATTGATGATTAATTTGTTCTAAAATGGATTATATAGTGTAAGTTTAACATGTTAACAAGATTTAAAGTTTAGGCCTTTCTAAGAAATTTATTGTTGAATTTGAGCTCTGTTATCAAACTTGATTTGAATTCGACCTTGTTAAATTTTCTTTATTTTGAACATGGATAGAACTGGAATTACCATTCAATAGTCCAATTTCTTGAAGGTGGTTGTGTTGAATTTTCCAGGTTCACGGAGTACTGAACACTGTCAGCTGGGGAATCTTGATGCCTTTGGGAGCCATAACAGCTAGGTACATGAAGGTGTTCAAGTCTGCAGACCCGGCATGGTTTTATCTCCATGTTGCTTGCCAATGTTCGGCCTATATTGTTGGTGTTGCAGGATGGGCTACTGGTATTAAGCTCGGCAGCGAGTCTGCTGGAATCACCCAGAATCCCCACAGGAACATCGGCATCGTCCTCTTCTGCCTCGGAACTCTTCAGGTTATTTCTTCTCCGTTTACATTAACATAGTTAATTCAACAGTAAACACAATACTGGGTAAAGGAAATGTGGAATTCCATATCCTTATATTTTTTTAAAAAAGAAACGATCTCAGATTGGAATATCCTATTTTTGATTATTATGTTCAACTGGAGTTGATGCATAATTTTTGCTAGTCTCTGTCAATTCTCTGTTCGAGAAGCGACCATATCAAGTTAACTGAGAAAGAAGTTGCCGTCCGATGTTACGTATAATGAACCTTTGCAAGATACCCACTACCCCACTTCTTAGAGTCATTTTAGGTCTTTTTCTTTTGTTTGCCGCTATGATATGCTTTCATGGCGTTTCTTAATTATGTTCCCTTAAAGACTACTCCACTAAAATTATTACCTCTGTAGCAAAGGTTTCTTACGGGTATTTGATTGTCATATTGGCAGGTGTTTGCTTTGCTTCTGAGGCCAAACAAGGATCACAAATACAGATTCTATTGGAACATCTACCATCATTCCATTGGTTACGCTGTCATCATCCTCAGCATCGTTAACATTTTCGAGGGTTTCGACATTCTTCAACCTGAGGACAAATGGGAGAGAATTTACATCGGCATCCTCATATTTTTGGGTATTGTCGCGTCTTTGTTGGAGGCATTCACTTGGTACATTGTTCTCAAAAGGAGGAAGACTGGCTCTGATAAGCACTCTAACAGCATGAATGGAGCAGCCAATGGAGTGAACAGATATGGTGCCGGGGGACAGGGCGTGTAATATATATATATTTTTCTTTTTGGGTTAGTAGGCTTTTTGTGTTTGTTCTTAGGTGTTACTAGTACTCTCTACAATATTATTTTTGACAGCCCATACACCATGAGTTAGGGTGTTTTGGATGACCACCCATTTGTTATTACAGCTTATTGTTTTTAATTCTGTTGTAGTTATAATGTGATCCCTGAGATATACACTGTAGTTGAGGTGTGCATAGATGAAGTCTTTTCCTTGTCTCGATTCCATTTTCTTTTCAATTCATTCATTGTTCCTTAAATTCTGGTAGACATGTTGGGCTGCGGAAACTAAACAACAAAATTGAACTACGACCAATCCCTTTGGGACTTTGATGGGGGACGGGGAGAAGTGTGTGGACCAGTGAAATAAATGTTGTGTATGTGAAAAGACGTGTGGCAATCACTTGCCAACTTAGTCCAAGGGATGGGTGGCTCTCCAAACAACGTTTAAATGGTGTAATTGGGTAATTTAGGTTAGGTTCCTTTGCCTAATTTATGGTCAATTAGTGTGGGTGCTTTAAATTAAATTTTGAAAAGTGCATTATGAGAAAAGTAGAATTAGATTTATCAACCCTTTGCTATCAATAGCTATTCATATGGATTTTTGTTGTTCATAATTACAGCAATACATCTTGCGTGACTGGGCATGAACCCACTTTTTGTATGAGACCTAACTTGTGTATAACTGTAGATTGCATTTCGTTTTTCATTTTTTGGTCCTTCCTAGTTTTGCTTGGTAACCTGGTGAAGCAAGAAGGTTAGAGTGCCATTTTAGGGCCTTCGGATTAGCATTCATCACTTGCATGGACTATGAACTAGTTGCAGCCGTAGCCCACAGTCTAATGTTTAGCTCTTCAGTTGACCAATATGGCCAATAGGACCAGCGCCCATATTTCTTGCGACCTGTCTCCACCAATATTGTTTCATCGTCACAAACAAAGAGCAAATTTAATCAAAAGAAGTGACAAAAACTAACCAATTCTACTAACCAAAAGTAATGGAAAGTAGGCTAATAAAAATGAAGAAAGAAAAAGGATAATTTAAGCAAGTTACATACAGAAAACCATAAAATATTTTCAACTTGCTAAAATAAAGTATACACATGCATTTAAGTATAGTACAATAATTTAGCTAAAAAAAATGTATGGAAATTAACATGGAGCATCACAATTATCTAAATCTTGGCATGAACGATCTGTGGATTGCAGGTTGGCAATCTCTTTGATGATTTGGGATTTGTCTGCTTCAAACTGTTCATCCTCTGCAGCAAAGCAGAATTTAACATTAATTGACCTTGTATAGTTCTAAGAGTAATTTCAATACAGATGTTTTCTACCTTTATCAATGTTGAATTCACTAAAGAAGCGCAGGAGCTTGCTCCTATTTGTCACAAGGATGCTGATGATCTCAGGAGGCTTATTTTGATTTGCAACAAATAGCTGCTCAACAGCAAAATCGAGAAATGAAAGCGAAGACAAAACTAAGTAAAACCACAAAAAGAGAAATGAATATATGCAGAAAAATGGCAAATTCATTAACATTCACCTTGAACACGTGAAAGGTATCTAGTTTTATTGTCTTCTTTGAATCCTGCAGATTGGTGAACCAAAATGAACAGAGTGAAATATATGCAGAGGCTTTTCTATGAACACAAAATGCTGTCCATTTGATGTCAGATGTGTGTGTTTGTGTGTACATCCACAGCAAACAGCTGCTTGACTAAGTGAAAAGGGTACCCTGAGAAGATTCATCATGATCCTCATGTTATCTAATGAGCTCACATACCGAACCATCACAGAAGCATTTGAACGATCTAGCAACATATCTCCAAGGAGCTGCAAAAAATATTATCAGCAGTCAGAATATTACCGTGTAGCAGACATTGTGAGGAATCAAAAACAATGGTGAAGGACGTAAGTAATTTTATTTGAAAACAAGTTAAATCACCAACAAGCACCTGCTATACCTTGATAGCATGTCGTCTGGTGATGTAGCTTTCAGATTGCAGCAGTTGGGAATTGTATTCCTGGAAAAACTGGAACCAGAGAAAAGATAGTGTCTTACAGATAACAAACAAAAAATAGAATAACATGCTACTATACCATAGAAAAACTACCCTAATCTTCTATATTTATTCCAATAAAAATTGATATTTTCTGGATATATGCTTAGCATTAATCCTAAAGAGTATGCACTCTGACTATAGTTATACAAGCAACACAATCATGAATCATAAGTTCTGAGTTCATACCTCTGAATTCTTGTACTAATATTAGCCACTATGATCATACATGGAAATAGTTATATAACAGAGAGATTATATATCTTGATATTGAATCCAACACTTTACCCAGTCATAATTTGCAGAAAGGAATCCAGCCACAGTAGATTTATGCCTTATCAAAAGCTCCTGAAGAAATGTGTTTGTGTGTCAGAGTTCATGAGTGTTTCTAATTTTTGATACAAACAGAAGAGAGGGCATGTTATAAACCATATATGACAGAAAAAATAGAAACCAAAGAAAAAAAAGTTACTGAGCTTTAAAAGTTGCTTGAGCATCTGATGCTATGTCGAAATTTGGATTTTGTAGATAATCAAAAAACTTCTTCATATGCTCTGATACCAAGACATACCTGTAAAATCAAGCCACCGAAGAAAAAAAAAGTTTCTTCTCTTAGTTTAATCTAACACTACAAGGAGCTATGGTAAAAAGTATTTTCACTCTATACTAGCTTAATGAGAAACAGAGTTACGCCTAGGCAAATATACACGAGGATAGACCAAAATACTTGAGTCAAAGCAGTAGCTATGCATTCAAATTCTATGTTTTGTGCCTTAGTCCTTTTGACTCAAAAGCAGAGCATAGATTATGAAATCATTTGCAGCAAAGAAGTGTTCAAGTGCATAATAACCTCTCTTTGCATACATTAAGAAACAAAACGGTTAATTAATATCTTTGATCTCCATCACCCGAAATTCTGATATAAAATTTACCCAAAGTTGTACAAGCTTTGATTGGTAAAACTAACACTTCCACAAGGCTTTTCTCAAACATTTGAAATATGAATCCCAATTAAACATATTTCTTACTTAGCAACACTCTGATGACGGATGCACTCCCTTGAAATTGAACCATAAGTCCAAGCAATATCACTATCTTCATAACTAACACCAACGACAACTAGTTAGTCAAATTATTTGTATTTGAAGCCTTTTACCCATGAAAACAAAATTAAAATCTTACCCAGGTATCAAAATATCCATAATATCCAAGTTATTTTCCAAATACTCGGAAGCAATTAGCTTTGAATTTACCCTTTGTCTTTGTAAATTTGCAATCACATGAGTAGCATTTTGACGGGCCTGCGAATAGTCAAGAATTAATAATCTTATTGCTTGTGTGCCAAGAAAGAAAAAAAGAATTTATCATCTTGAATGAAATGTTAAGACTTACCCCTGAATTCAAAGTTGGAAGACAAAGGATGAGAAGGCGAAATGTATCCTGTTGAAAGAACTCCTTGGTCAATTGTGCACAAGCATCTGAACTTGGCTCCACTTGACCGTCACCATAAAGAACTGTTCTTATATCCAAAATCAATTTGTCTAGTTCTGCAATCTGCACAATTTACAACCTTTGACTCAATGTATAAGGCGTTTGATTTCATGATCCAATTCAAAATGAAAATTAGAAAACTCTCCTGTTTCTACCCTTCAAACAAAAGAAGATCTATTTATTCAAGAGGTAGTTTAGCAAATTATTCGTAATAAATCTTGTCATGCGGGTTACAGAAAGGAAATTCGACATAATGAAGCCATTCATGTCTCCTGAATTAAGTAGTGCTGATGATTATAAAAGAAAATTATTCTCATCAAACAAAAAAACAAAAATCATGGAAACCTTCTCTGTTCGTTTGCGTTCACGGGTCTCGGTGTTGCTGAGAGCGTAAGCAAGAAGCTCACGCGTTTGCTGCACCAGCTCCACCGGTGTTGGGGGCTTTGATTTGAACAGCCCCTTCATTTTCCCTTTTCTTCCCTGTTGACGTAAATCTTGTTGCTCTCAATATCTTCGATGCTTGATGATTATTAGGGTTTTAGAAGAGAAGAGGAAAAAACGTGGGATCAAAAAGGGAGCTCGCACGATCAAATGCCAAAAACGGATATTTTGGGGTTTGAAGCTTATTTGAGGCATGCAAGGAGGGTCGTTAGTTATTATTAGAGCGTGGGAAACAAACCAAGGCATCCGCAGTTTTATCCTTGCGTGCCATTGCACTTCCGTTGGATGTTAAACCGATCTCAAACTCATTATTCATCTCATGTATTTAATCTTTATTTTAAGTTGACACTTCACATTAGCTGAGACTTGTTAATGATGCATGAAGAAATCAAGCAGAGTCCATTGACTCAAACCGATTACTACATGCATATGATATTGGGCATATACATTAGCTGAGGCTTGTCAAATTGAAGCATTCTAATTAACTATTAATAAGGATTGAGATAAAATCTTTTAATTTGTGGATATTTTATTCGATTAAAATATTCTAGTTTTATTATTTATTTAGATTAAAAATTGTAGTCTTTACATTTCTCTCTGCTTTCTTGGCTTGCCGGAGAATATAAAAATGACAGAAGATATATTTTTGGATTGTGAGATATAATTAGCATGGAGTTAAATTTAATATTTTTGGCCAAGTTTTCTCAAAATTAGTTTGATAAAAAACCTTTTTTTTTTATTTTTTGGTTGTCGTAGGAGTGTTCTATTAGAGCAATATTTTCTCTTTATATATATATGTATGGTTGTTATTGATAAATGCATTTTTGCTATTGACGAGCTTAAAATTTATCCTTAAATGCTTGATTTTGGATTAAGAACCTTGGTGTTCGAAATATTTCTTTGATATAAAAGTGATTTGCTCTTCAAAAGGTTTATATTTAACGCAAAGGAAACATACTTGATATTCTTGAAGATTGTTGTTTTCTAGACTTTTAAAATTGTTCCTTTTTTGCATGGACGTCCTATTGGTGATTAATTTATCTCATTACTACTTAGCTTGATATTGCTTATTCAATGCACATTGTGAGTCTGTTCAGACGTTTTTCTCGCAAACTACATTTAGATGCAGCCTAGCCTATCGTTTCCTTCACTATTTGAAAAGTGGTCCTATCTAAAATCTTTTTCTTCCAGTTGATCATTCTCTCTGATTACGTTTATTTTGTGATTCTGATTGGACCATATGTCCAATGACTCGTCGGTAGAAATAAACCACTATCTCTTACTCTTCTGCAGAAGCTAAGTATCGTGTCATAATAAGGACTACTTGTGAAATATTTGTTGAAATCTCTATTGAAAGGTCTTGGTATGTTTGCCATCCAGCCACTCTCGTTGTTCTGTGATAGTCAAGAAGCTTTGCATATTACAACTAATCCAGTCGACCATGAAGTTGATTGCCATGTTGTTCGTGAAAAATTCCATCTTGGCATCGTTTTTCCTCATTTTATTTTCACCATACACCGGCTTGTTAACTTATTTGCTAAACCTCTTGGCAAGAAACGTTTTCATTTTTTATGCATCAAGTTGGGTATTTAGAGTCTTCATCAATCATCATGTTCCAATTTGAGAGAGAGTATTAGAAAGGTATATTTTCTTTATTAGATTTTAGTATATCTCTAAATATGTTGCAATATATTCTCTGTACATATTTAGTCGAACACTCTTGTGTATATCCTGTGCTTCTACTGAATACAAAATAGAACAATTTAACCTCAATTGCTTCCATTAATTCAGGAATGCAGCATTTATCAAATTGACCACATATATGGGACACGATTCATCTTAGTATATATTTGATTTTGGAAATGTAAATTTATTACATGTTACTCTCGTACAAAAATGAAAATGAGTACTTAAATAATCACATGTATACACTATCTATCTAAATAATTTCCAAAATTCTCTTTTTCTTGTAGAATTTTATTTATACAAGCCTAGAGGGTAGAGTTTGCATTTTTGGTGTATAAAGCTTGGCTTTTACACTTTGGTTATAGTATAGGGATTAATAAATAATTGTCTGTTATGAGAAAAAAAAAATTCCATACGCGAAAATTGAGAGACCTTTAACCTCGAGAAGGACTTGTACTCACTAATCAACTAGTTTGACAGTTTGAATCTCCAATCTTGATTTCTAAACCCAAAATCTATAAGAAGAAGCTCATTTTGTGCTGATATATTGAACATGTATAGAGTTAAGATTAGGTTACAGTAAAAGATATTAAAAAATTAAGATAACAAATGAATATAATAAAACTATGTACGTGTTTTTGCAAAATTTCATCCCAAAAGGATTCTTTTGATAAAAATAAAATTATAGCAATTGCGTAGGGCTTGTGAGAGCCATACATAACAGCCCCAAATAGCAAAATTCAGCAATGTTTTGTAGAATTCCAGGATCTTGACAAGGCAAATGGTTATCCAGACCCAGTATCCACCACAAGGCACAAAACCCTCCACCACAAACAAGATCCAAAACCTCCTTCTCTTCACATTTCACAAAGGCCAATGTCCATACTTCACAGAATGGCTATTCTCCATTCTCTCCCCTATTCCTCTCGCCTCCTCCCTAAGCCCACTTCTCTCCCTCTCCCGAACCCATCTCTGTCCCTTCATTTCCCTCCTAAACGTCTCGTTTCCTTCCCAAAACGACAGGAACTCAAACGCATTCATGGAGCGGTTGCCACTGACTCTGCTCAGCCAGCTGTTGAGCCCCAAAACGACGCCGTTCAGGATATCCAGAAGGAAGAAGAAGCTGTCAAACTTGTTCTTCCAACTAACGAGTCATCTGAAAAGCTCCTCAAAATTAGACACACGGTAATTATTGCTTTATCGTTTTTCTTTTCTGGGTATTTTTCGTTTGTCATAAAAGACATATGGTACCAAAGTTCTCATTTTTATTTCTTGCCTAAGCAAAGCTTTTATATTTATCTGTGGGATTTCAGTGTGCACACGTAATGGCAATGGCAGTTCAAAAGCTATACCCAGAAGCAAAAGTGACAATTGGACCCTGGATAGAAAATGGGTTTTACTATGATTTTGATATAGAGACTTTGACTGATAAAGATCTCAAGAGGATTAAAAAGGAAATGGTAAGTAAACTAATGTAAATAATCTAGTTAAAGAGGGGAAAGTTTTGTGAGCTTTGGGGAAAATGTTTTCATTTGGGCTATGATTTTCAGGGGTACAGAGAAATTCATTTGTTACATCGAAATCTGTAGGATCGGATCATTAAACGAAATTTACCGCTTGTAAGAGAAGAAGTTTCAAGAGATGAAGCTCAAAGAAGGATAATGGCTATTAATGAACCTTACAAGATGGAGATTTTGGATAGTATTAGGGAAGATCCTATCACTATTTATCATATTGGTAAGCCACATCCCCTCTTTTGAAAAGTTCCGGTAGAGTTGGAGCTTAAATTTCCTTGTAACTGACTTTTTTTTTCTAGTTTTAGCTTGTTAGATTATAACTTTTTATGTAAAAGTAATGTTTTTATTCTAGGTTAGTCAATTCAAGGTTTCACGCATATTTTCTATAATTCTGCTAGAAATATTGATTTAATTATACCAGCTTTCTTCCATGCCTGTTGCTTTCAATGTTGTTGCTGTAATTTCCATTTTCTTATATTCACTTTTGGTGGTCATGCATATGCTAAGTATCTATGTCTACATTTGTTTAACTTAATCAGTGTGTCTAGTTAAGAGTTGCGAGATGAAGTAGCAGACATCAAAGCTGTTTTTCTTGTGTTTGACAATTTTCCTGACTAATACTTACTCCAGGGAATGAGTGGTGGGATCTTTGTGCGGGACCTCATGTTGAAACTACTGGCAAGATTAACAAGAAAGCTGTTGAGCTTGAGTCTGTTGCTGGTGCTTACTGGAGAGGAGATGAAACGAAGCCTATGTTACAGAGGATATATGGAACTGCATGGGAAAATGAAGAACAACTGAAGGCTTACCTTCACTTCAAAGAGGAAGCTAAACGTCGGGATCACAGACGTATTGGCCAAGATCTTGATTTATTTTCTATACAGGTAGCTCTCTTCTGGTATTTTCCAGTCCTACTTTTGGTGGCAGTTGATAACATAAAATCTTTGTTCTTCATTTGTGATTTGTGTCATTTGATACATTCACATTGATAAATTTATTTATTGCAGGAGGAGGCTGGTGGAGGTTTAGTCTTCTGGCATCCAAAGGGTGCCATTATTAGGCATATTATAGAAGATTCATGGAGAAAGATGCACGTAGAACATGGTTATGATTTGCTATATACTCCTCATGTGGCAAGGGCAGATCTTTGGAAAATCAGTGGTCATTTAGACTTTTATAAAGAAAACATGTATGATCAAATGGAGATTGAGGATGAACTTTATCAACTTCGACCAATGAATTGCCCTTACCACATATTAGTCTACAAAAGGAAGCTTCACTCTTATCGAGACTTCCCAATCAGAGTTGCCGAGCTTGGGACTGTCTATAGATACGAGTTATCGGGCAGCTTACATGGCCTTTTCCGTGTAAGAGGTTTTACCCAGGTAAACGTTATATCTGTGATTAGTGGTTCGACTGATTATGGAGCTTAGATTAACAAGTTAAACAATATCTTTACTTATTTTCAGATCAAGCTTTGATTAACCACTTCAATTGCAACTGCATTTGCAGGATGATGCACACATTTTCTGTTTAGCAGATCAAATCAAGGATGAAATCAGAGGTGTCTTAGATCTTACAGAAGAGATACTATTTCAATTTGGTTTCAGCAAGTATGAGGTGAACCTCTCAACTAGGCCAGAAAAAGCTGTGGGAGGTGATGATATTTGGGAGAAGGCAACAATGGCACTTAAAGATGCTTTGGACGATAAAGGCTGGAGCTATCAGATTGATGAAGGTGGTGGTGCCTTCTATGGTCCTAAGATTGATATTAAGATTGAGGATGCTCTTGGAAGGAAGTGGCAGTGCTCAACCATCCAGGCAAGGTTTAAGTTTTAACTTAAAAATAGATTCAATTTTGACTTATCCCTGTTCTCTGCCATTCTTCCAAAATTTCCTTCTTTTCCTTATTCTACACCTTCTCTTTACGTTTCTTTTATGTTGGCTTTGAGCTCAAATGTACATTTTCTTTTGGGTGAAGTAAGATCATGGCTAGAAAATTTGATTAAACTCGTGCTGCAAAGATTAAAGCGCTTTGATCAACCAGCAATTAATTTTCTCACTGCACAGGTTGATTTTAACTTGCCAAATCGATTCGACATCACTTATGTTGACTCAAACTCAGAAAAGAGGCGTCCAATCATGATCCATAGGGCTGTGCTTGGATCCTTGGAGCGATTTTTTGGAGTCCTTATTGAGCATTATGCTGGGGACTTCCCCTTGTGGCTCTCTCCTATACAAGCTCGGATTTTGCCAGTTACCGATACACAGGTATATTTGGCTTCTGGTTTATCAACTCTTTAACAAGTGTGTGCTGTGTCAATTGATTGACCATTTATTTGAATCTTCTCAAAGACTTTTGCTCTTGTAGTCTTCTAAAAGAACAAACTGCTTTGTCTTGTATGCAGCTTGGATACTGTAATGAGGTGTCCAGCAAACTCAAAGCCAATGGCATTCGAGCTGAAGTTTGCCGTGGCGAGCGCTTACCAAAGCTTATCAGAAACGCTGAGAAGCAGAAAATTCCACTAATGGCAGTCGTGGGCCCCAAGGAAGTTGAAACTCAGAGTGTCACTCTTAGATCTAGATTTGGTGGGGAGCTTGGAACCATGAAGATTGATGAATTTATCAGTAGTATGGAGCAAGCCATTAAAAACAGAAGCTCATTGTAAAGTTCTTATGCTAGGTAGGTAATTGAGTCCTATATATCTGATGTTATCAAATAAATCGGGAAAAGGTGAACCAATATATGAAAGGTTGAAAATTTTTGTTTCTAAATTGAGTATAGATTCCAAAATATCTCATGTTTTTGACTCTTTCGTTTCCTTGTGAAAGGGAAAAGAAAAATCGTTCAATGTTTGGCTCGTGTATGTATCCTTAACTCAAGGAGTTTGATTTGAATCCTGTGTCTCTTAAATCAAAATGAAGAAGGAAAATGGACAACTATGGAAAGAAAATCCCCAAACTACTCAAAGGAGAGCTGCAAAACTAATCATGACTGTAATCAAACACAGTAGCTCACAAGTTATTGGATAACTGCCACAACACTTGTTCAGTTTGTTGGGCTTTTAACTTGATGGAAAATTCAAACATATAGTTGGAGCTTTGTCAGTTGTGTTCTGAGCCCCGTTAAAGCCCGCATGGTGATAACACTCTGGAATTCATTCTTCTTCTATTACAAGGTCCGTCATGGAGGACAAGAAAGTCGGGGTATAGGCTCATAACCCTTCTCTCTAGGGCTTTGCTTCCTCTCCTATTAAACAACACCTCGAATCTGGTAAGGAAAATTAAAATCCCACTTTAGATGATCGTAACATCGGTAATCCTTTATATTGGGCTAAATTGGCGAATGGCAATTGATCGAAGACATGATACTAATCTAGTCCTAATTCTAGTCAAGCGAGAATCTGTGATTTTGAAAATTTCTACAGCATACAGGGGAAAACAAAGCTTCCACAGGAAATGGCTAATATATAAAAATAGCACAACGTTTGTGCCTAGGCATGTGAATGTTTGGAGCTGAAACTCCCTCGTAAATGGAATCGTAAAGAAAATCCAAGGATATATAATTCCGTTTTTTGAAGGACCAATTGCTTCAAGACTCAAATGGTTAAAAACTAATAACAAGTAGGTAAAAGCTTTTGTGGCGTTGAGGTTCTCTGTCACACTATAAATTAACCCATTGAATCCATTTGTCATCATTCAAAGAATTTGTTCTAGCTATAAAGAAGTTTAAAAGAAGGAACAAGAAAGAAAGGAAAAAAACAAAGGAAATCAAGATTTCCAGAACCATCAAATGTTCCAGCTCCCATGAAAAAACAGAAGTTGGTCACATTGGTTGCAGAGTCCAATAGCTGCAAATTTCACCTGAAAAAAATACGGAGCAAAGCCTGATGGAAACACAGATGATACCCAGGTGATGACCACTGTGTTTGAATATGTTATTTGTGCTAGATTATCATCCATCTGAAACTTAAGTTTTAAATGTTCTTTAAGCTATTATGAGAGCATGGAAAAAACCATGTACAACTACGGATCATGCGCCGTTATTATAGCCGAAGGACTAAAGGGTTGGTTCTTTGAAGTTCCAAGGCCCTGCAAGCTCTTAGTAGACCTTCAAGTCAGAATATGGATGGGCTGTTTGATTAACAGTCTCGGGAGGAGGAACATTTGATGGCCAAGCCGAGGAAGACTTATTTGGGCCTACAACGATTGTGCCAAAACTGGCAAATGCAATTCACTGCCATTGTAAGTCCTGATCATTCACTTTATTTGGCTTTTTCTTCTTGTTGTCTGAAAGTACAGCAATGCGGATTAAACTTACTACGTTCATGACATTACTTCTCTGGACAGTAAGCTCTTGTGTCGCATGAGTTTTCTCTAGAACCGTGTGACCTTAAACTTTACTTTATTCAAGGGCTCTTAGAAAGACTAGCAACCTTTTCAAATAGACTAAGTTAGGATCATTTATGGTGAGCACAACAAGAGTGAAGTGAGCTTTGGGAACAAAGAGAGAGTTTTATTGCATAAGAACTTATTACATGAGTCATTTGTTACAAATAAAGAGGCTCAAGGGGTTTATAAAGGCCAAAGACCCCTTAGAGTCGTTACAAGGTAGTGTCTAATAGCTAGGTAGCATTTTGAACCTTGGTGGTTCAAACTAACGTGCCTTTAAGCTCCCTTTTAATGGCTAACAATGGTTGCCCCACAGGCCATGGGTTAGCTAGTGATTCTTGCGCACCTTGCAAGCTGGTTGCCTCTCTGCCCATTAGTTTGCTCCTGTGCCTTAGCTATGCACCAGTCTGCTG
>NW_018397255.1:10052182-10072839 GCF_002168275.2 Theobroma umbraticum | reverse complement strand
TTCAGCCCTCTTCTGCTCCGCATTAACTAAATTATTTAATTAACCCATTTAACACCTTCATTTATTTAAATATTTTTAAAATTAAATAATAATAATTTAGTTAATTGCTTAATTACTAGAACATATTTTCATTTGATTAGTTAAATTATTTAATTATTTTAATAAAACCTTAATTAATTTAAATACTTTTAAATTTTACTAAATTTACTAATACATTTGTAATTGATTAATAACTAATACATGGTTCTCCATAATTAGGGTAAGTTATGTAATCAATTCCCTAAGCCCCTTAACTAAAAAACCATAAATAAATTATTATATAATATTACTAACTTAATTAATTACTTAAATACTTACAACACATTACATACCTTAATTAACTAAATTATTTAACTAACTCATTCAACATCTTCATTTGTTTAAATAAGTTAAAAATTTTAATTAATTCCTGAAACACTTTATTATTTTAAACAAATAAAATATTATATAATATTACTCATTTAATTTATTGCTTAATTAATTATAATACATTACATTGCTTTATTAACTTAATTATTTAATTAACTCATTAACGCCTTAATTAGTTTAAATATTATTTAAATTAAATAATATTACTAATTTAGTTAATTGTTTAATTACTAAAACAATTTTCCATTTGATTAGTTAAATTATCTCAAATAGAAAATCCAACACCTAATTAATTTAGATTACTAAAACATTTGATTAATTTTCTTAATTACATTTGATTACTAAAAGTTAATTCTATTAACTTAAATATTTGCTTAATCACTAAAGGTTACTTAATTAATTACTAAAAAATAGTTACTAATTTTTAATGAAAAACTAACTAAACCAACATTTTATCAATTAGATTTTCTCTATCAACAGCAAAACATCAACTGCCAACAAGCCAAATCAACATCCAAATCAGTCACAAAATCAACAAATCAACAGTATACACCAACTAGCAAATCTACCAGAACAGAATACACAAATACCTAAATCGATATATGAACAAATCAAACCCTAAACTAACTACAAAATGTTTTTAAATTAAAACCCTAAACAACGAAAACAAAATACCAGAAGTCTTATTGTCTGGGATACCGAAACGCATGATTGGCCAAAGCAAAAAATGGGGAGAATCAAACGGGAAGTTGGGCGGCCGGATCTTGGCTGGAACGGGAAAACGAAGGCTGAAGGAGAAGGAGAAATGGACAGGTGGAGGGAAGAAGGGTTGGGTCGGAAGGTAGCTAATGCTCCGGTGGGGCGGAAGGCAATTGCGATAGAGAGAAAGAGAATTGAGGGAGAAGAGAGAAGTGAGAAATAGGGGAAAGAAGTCCCACTGTGGTATTTTAATTTTGATTATTGACAGAATTTTTTGACAATAATTAAAAAAATTACAGACGAAATTTTCATCGGTCATTCCATTGGTAATCTTATAAAATTTTCAACACCATTACCGACAAAATTTTGATCAACGGTTCGATTGGCAACTTGACCACTTTTTTGACCAACAAATTCGTAACTAAGGTGGTTGGAAAACTTTGTCCACAAAGTCATTACCAATGGAAATATTTTGGCGGTAAACTTCGTGCCATCACCCCACGTTTTGTGCCATTGTTTTACTGACGGATTATATTTTGTTGGTGTACTCTGTCAGTAATCCATCGAAATTCATTATAACTAGGTTTTGTCGGTAATTCGTCGATAATGGTTTGTTTCTTTGTAGTGATAGTTTCTTTCGATTTTACAATTTTTTTTTTAAATTCAGGAGAAAACAAGAGATAGAAAGGAAGCTTAAGGCAGCCATGGGGGAGAAATAATAAACAGAAATAGAATCTTTACGCTAAACAAATAAAATCTAATAGCATTTACATAAATTATAATTATATATTTAATTACTATTTATTTTATTTTTTTTTTATCAAAGTTGCTATATGAAATCATGTCTAATTTAGGAGTTGTCGTTTCCAAGTAATACATCCTTAACATTAATTATTTTTCCCAATGAGAACTAAGGTTGTTAACAAAGCGCTGGCATATTTCGAGTATAGGTTAAACTGTGTGGCAAACCGCAAGCAACAGAGTACCCTGAGCCAGTGATTACGCGAAAAAGAGGAAAGCTAATAATAGGAAGGAAAACAGCTAGAACTTCATCTCCGCCATAGATAAAATTAGAATGCATTTGGTTGAAAATTCTAGTGGTTGTCGCTCTCCCAAAAACTCTATATAAATGGTTTGAAACGATAGAGAATGCCATCTCTGCACTAAAATTCAATATAGATATTTGAAACGGAAAAGCATGGCTGTACAGTTGAATGTTGCAGTTCTATCAATATTATTACTTTTGTTCAGTACTCCAATCCCTAAAGCCCAATCTACCGTTGTTGATGTAGTTGCCAAGTATGGCGCAAAGGCTGACGAAAGGACGGATTTGAGCACTGTAAGCAAAATGCAGCTATATAGAAAACTTCATTTTGTCGTGAAATGATAAACAAGTTTTATTTTTAGCTTTTGGCTTTCGGTTTTTGTCTCGTAGCCTTTGCTGAATGCTTGGAAAGAAGCATGTGCATCGACAACTCCAAGTAAGATTGTAATTCCGAAAGGGACGTACAGATTAAGCAGAGCAAACCTGGATGGTCCTTGCAAATCAGCTATTGAACTTCAGGTTAGTGGCACCATAAAGGCTCCGGCAGATCCTAGCGCTTTCAAGGACCCTAATTGGGTTGTCTTCAACCACGTTGATCATCTTACAATATCTGGCGGTGGAGTTTTTGATGGCCAAGGAGCCGCTGTTTGGGGCAAGAACAATTGTGCTAAGAACAAATATTGCGCCGCACTTCCCGTTGTAAGATTTTTTATCTTTCTGCTTTTGAAATTCAAGTGAACTACTCTTTACGTTAAGTGATTCTTCAAATTATAAAGAAGCATTGCTCAAAAATTTTCTTTCGATAATCTCATATACTTGTAGCTTAGACTTCTGAAGAATTTAAAAGCTTTTGTTTATATATAATCAGGAGCCATGGATATGTGTTCAATATGACATTCTGCAGATTCCTGGCTAGCATATTGAGTATTGCATTTTAACCCTTTGATTAGAACAATAAAAAATGAGTGTCTCTAACGACATTTAGTTCTCGTGACAATAATAACCAGAATTTAAGGTTCAATTTCGTCAGCAACGCCATTGTACAAGGCATAACTACCAAGGACAGCAAACAGTTCCACGTTAATGTTTTGGGATGTCAAAACTTTACCTTCCAACATTTCACCGTCTCCGCTCCTGAAAACAGCATAAACACGGATGGAATCCACATTGGGCGATCGAATGGGGTCAAGATTCTTGACACAAACATTAAAACCGGTGATGATTGTGTCTCCTTGGGTGATGGTAGCAAGAACGTGATCGTCGAGAGAGTAACCTGCGGACCAGGGCATGGAATCAGTGTGGGGAGTCTTGGAAAGTTCAAGGGTGAAGAACCAGTGAGTGGAATTTTTATCAGGAATTGCACCATCAGTAATACAATGAATGGTGTTAGGGTCAAAAGTTGGCCAGACTCCCAGCCTGGCTCAGCAACAGATATGCATTTTGAGGATATTATCTTGAATAACGTCGGCAATCCTATCCTCATTGATCAAGAATACTGCCCATGGAACCTATGCAATTTAAAGGTACGTACACTATAAAAATCCTGATCAAGTGAAAAAGGTTTCTCACTATTTAAGTTTACACACCTTAAACCATAATTTTTGTCTATCCAGGTTCCATCGCGTGTTAAACTCAGCAACATTAGCTTCAAGAAAATTCGGGGCACTTCTTCAACTCCGCAAGTTGTCAAGCTTGTTTGCAGCCGCGGGGTGCCATGCGATCGTGTGGAACTTGGCGATATTGACATCACCTACAAAGGACCTGGAGGACCTGCAGTATCCCAATGTATCAATGTCAAACCCAGACTTTCTGGCAAACAGAACCCGCCTGCCTGTTCCGGCCCTGCCAGGCGTACCGGTGCTTAATCTCTTTGGGAAGGGGGACACTACTCATAACACCATATAAATAATTTGGAAGGATGTTCATGTTTTCAAAGAAATGGAATTTAATTTTGCTTGTAAAATAACAGGACACAACATCACCCATTATAAAAAACAGACATTTATTGAGAAAATTTTATCCGCAACTCCTTACAATCTATCGGTATTATAATTTATTGACAGAATTACTGACAAAATATTTTACTAGAGCGTGATAGGAAATTGCCTCGTTGGTAATAGCAATTTCGTCAGTATATTTTTTGACAGAAAGATTCCGTCAAGAAAGTAGCCAATTCATTGATCGGAGGAGTGGTTTGTGATACAACAATTCAATTGATAAATTTTGTTGGTATAAATCTCTGACGGAATTGTTTTAGTTGGAACATCCGTTAGTAAATTTTTGACTGATTAGACGATGGATTTTTTGATAGATCCTAACAAACACATTCTGTTGGTAAAGCGAATAAATTCGTCGGTAATAACCTCCAATCTATCGGTAAATATGTATTCAATTCTGTTGGTATTGCACATAATTCCTTAATATTTCCATCAGTAATATTGATTAAACTGATTTTTTTAAAAAAAATTGTATTTCTTGTATTCCTTGTTTGCATGTCAAATCAATACACATAACTAATAGTATTAAAATATTTAAAATTTATTATAATATGAAAAAATAATAGAAATTATATTTGAAGTTTATAAGAATGAAAAATGCATAGTAATGCCAAAATCCATCTAAAAATCCATACAAGGAATTCCTATTACAAACAAAGGAATTATTGTCGACCATTGTCTCTCGGCCATGCCTCCTTTGCATGATTAGAAGGGGGCAGCTATGGTTGTGGTTGTGGCTCCAGCTGCTATGATGAATACCCGGATCCAGATGGAGGTGGAATCCTCTCAAGGAGTAGCTTGATGCTTGACTTAATATCCAACATTTTAGTCTTCAACTCTTTAACATTTGCCTTCATTTCTTGGTAGTCCTTAGGTTCACAAGGAGGAGCTCATGCAACATCACTAGAAAGGGTTGGACCACAAGTAGCCTTAAACTTCGTTATTGGAGCAAGTAGTTTAGTAGTTGACGTCTTGGTGCCAAACCTATAGATGTGGGTTAGAGTCGTTTGCACTTCTCTAATAGCCTTCAACCATGCTGTTCGATCAAATTCCAACTAAGATGATGGATCATGACTGTACTTTTTGCAATAAAGCAGAAGTAGATGGTTCCTACAAATAAAAAATGAAATTAAATATTAATTAAATTGTTAAGTAACATACACACAAAATTTTATAATGAACATAAATTAAATCATTTTTATTATTTACACTCACAGTTTTCAACTTATTGTCCACAAACTCTCTGATATCCTTTGGTCGCTTATGAATACACTCGAAGAGCTTAAAGAATGTCACTAGTCTTTGTAGCACCTCTGATTGCAATCACAACAAACGCATCATCACAACAAACGCATCATCACAAATATACATGTTTTCACTATCTTAAACAACGCAGTAGCAACAACAACATGCTTTTACATCGCAAAACATTGACAACAAATAACACAATCACAAAAACAACAAACACATCATCACAAATATGCATGTTTTTGAAATCTTGAATAACACAACAATAACAACAAAAGACTCACATTTTCCTAATATGAGGAAAGAACATGTTGCTATGATGCTTGTGTGTTTTGTTATGCTGCTTTATTTCTCTGTCAAGTGGTTCTCCTACGCTTTCTAGGATTGGCACTGCCACTTTTCTGTGCCTTAGATATTACCAACGAGTTGGTCCTAGATTTCTACAGTGATCTAGGGGTACGTTTTTCCTTTCGACTTTGTTATGCTCATCTTCTAACAAATCTTTCAACCAGTTTTTGCAAATTTTCTCCCTTATCTTGCAGACTATCGAAACATTTGTAGTTGCCCATGTAAAGGACCTATATTGGGTCCTCTACCTTTAGGCTGTAGTGTAGAGTTTGACAAACTATGATATGAAGCAGCAGAGGTACTGACCCCTGACATCGTAATAGGAGGTGGTGATGCTTTTAGTGGAGCGACTGGAGCAGTCGTGGTTGTGGATGTCAGAGTGGATTTTGGTGGTGCAAAGGATAGAGGTGGTATCAATGTCATGGTCAATGGACATGGCGCTAGAGGTTGTGCAGCTGTAGTATCTACGCCACTTGACTGTCCTTAACAACCGACAGTAGTTTTAATTTAACCATTGTGCAATAATCTGTCAACAAAAAAGATAATCCATTAATATTAACTATCAAAAAATGTAATGCATAATCTTTGAACAATGTATTCATATGAAATTAAGAATAATGTTGAAAAATAAGAATTCCAATCAAAATGACATATGTAAATGAATCATAATAAAAAAGTTTAAATGTCAAAATCTTTACATCAATTAAAAAAAATACTAATCATTAATCACCATTTGAACATGCGAACTCATCATCTTCATTCTTATCTTTGTCCTCATCGTTTTCATTGGTATATTCCTCTGTATTTTTTTCTTTTATTTCAACTCTTTCATTTTCCTCACTATGTTAGACCTCAACAAACGTATTAATCTTTTCATATGCACCACTAATCAAAATTATATTATTGTCAAAGTCATGTGAATTATGACCAAATCTTGTATTTAACGAAACTTCATCTTCTTGATACATCCCTTTATTCAAATCGATTGTTTTTTTATCACCTTGCTCATTGTCCATAATGTCAAATTGACTTTGAGCCTTCATTTTAAATACTGCCCACAAATCACATCAATCTTTTTTGTTTATTAGATATGGACTATAGCAAACTTGAGTAGTTTGTTCAGCTAAAACAAAAGGCTCATTAGCAATAAGAATTAAGTTGTCTAATTTTGACCAACCCTGAAATGAATCAACTGTAAGACCTTTTTTGATGTCAAACTAATGACATTTAAACAAAACTACTAAATTGTTTACACCAAATTATTCTAACTTAATGATATCGATCAACAATCTGTAACACAATCGTAATAATTATAGCATTTTCCTTTGATGTAGACACCATTGGTCATTGTCTTACAATTTTCTTCATAGCCCATTGTATGGAACTTGTATCCATTTGCATAGTAACCTTTGTAATACCTCATCATAAGACTACGATTGTAAGACGTGTCAACCAGATGAGAATTCACATGTTTGGAGACCTACTAAAAGGGACATGCCATATAATTATTTGAAGTGTTACTTTAACACATTCAAATAGATTGATTAAAGATAACTTACATATTGTCTAAAGTAGGGATGTATATGGCTTGTTGTTATATAAGTATTGTGAGTACCTAACTCGATAACATAGGGTTCGGGTATCTTATATTCAGTTATGGAGTGGATTCGGGTAAGACTCTTAATACCAAACTCGGGTTTAGGTAGGTTTCGGTATCACCCTTATCATACTCTAAACCCGAACCCGAACCCGATTATATATATATGTATTAATATTATATACATAGTATTTCAAAAATTTATAATTTGTGAGATTCAAACCTTTATCCTCTTTACCTTTAACACAACCATTGTCATCATAACCAACATCCTTTTTTGAAATTAATACATATAAAATTAATTTTTTTATAATTTTTAGTTATTTAAGTTATTTAATTGAGTATTTAATGGATTTGAGTAATTAACAGATAATGCTATATTATTGGGGATTGGTTTTGGATAGTGTTTTGTGATTTTATTTGGATTTTAATAGGGTTCGGGTACCTTCATAATTAAATGGATTATGGGTAAGGTACCTTAAATAAAGCAAGTACTTTGTTTACATTCCTAGTCAAGACCCATTTCGAAATGGTAAGTCTAATTCTTTTTCGAAAGTATCATATTGTTCTTTTTTCACCATATCATCGAACATTTTAAAGATTGAAGGAACATATAGTGAATCAATAACATTCTCTTTTCACCATTTTCTAAACTTAAAATTAATGTTAAACTTACTCAATGTACGGTAATATCTCCTCGCAATTCATTAGTACACAAAGCTCTATAGCATCAAACTCATTCTTTTCTAGGAACCGACACTTCTCAAATTGACCTAAGGGTTGATCGAGATGGGTGACAATTGAAAGGCAACTGGATGCCTTTACATCTCTTCCATCATCATTTTGTGGGACTTGGTTTATTCTTGTTGGGACTATAGGTTCAAAATATATTGAGCAAAACGATGATATTTCCTTGATGATATATACTTCGTAAATGGATCCTTTCATAGGTGCTTGACTTTTCACCTTTTTTTTTAGATGTTGCAAGAACCTAAAAAGCAACATGATATCAATTATAATACCTATGAAAACGATATTTCAAGCTAAATTTAAAATAAATTGTAAACCAAAATGGCTCGCAATACCTTTAAAAAACATACATCCATTAATAATGTACCAGTCTTCCAACCTTTGCTTCATATGCCAAGTGAATTCACAAAGCTCTATTAAGTCCAAAACGGCCGAGGGAAAAATCTTTTCCAATTTGCATATAGTTTTCATGATTTTTCCTTCCAATGCATTCATATGATCAACATAGTTCGGTTGCACATAAATCATGGAAGAAATGTGACATCTCAATAATTGCACTCCAAATAGCATGAAGAACCCTATCACAGAAGGCAATTAGGAGTAAACGATGCATGAAAATGTGACAATCATGACTTTTCATCTTATAAATTTGTAGTCATGTTCATTAACACACTTTGCTATGTTAAAGGCGAAGTCATTTGGAATGCATAACTATTTCACTCAAGCACACACAGCTATCTTTTTCTCCTTAGTCAAAGTGTAAGAGGCTTTCAGTTTATAAAGTTTACAATTATTCACAATTAATTGCAATTCTGATCGCTTGCAACACACCTTAAAATTTTTGACGAGTCTTGATATTGTCTTTAGTCTTCCTCAGAACATCTATCATGTTGAATATATTTTGAAAATATTATGCTCAATATACATTACATCCAATTTGTGAAGAATGAGATTCGTATGACAATATGGTAACTCTCAAAAAATGCTTTTCGTCGTTCAATTATAGGTTGGATCGAATCTTGAAAGCTTTTGGTCACCAACCTTTGTCCCACGTGTGATATTAGGAATTAAATCCAATCGCTCCGATATCTCGACATTGGATAAATAAGGAATTGGAAGGTCCTATTCAACACGTTTTTTAAATTTCTCTTTGGCAATAAAAAAGATGATCTATAGGCATGAATTGTCAATGACAATAACAAAAGAGAAAGTTTCTTCCCATATTCCAAGATGAAACTCTTCCCATATTTCATGCAATAAGGACATGATAAATATCCATAAGTGTTCCACCTAAACAACATACCATCTGCAAGGAAGTCATTAATTGTCAATAAAATTGTTGCCTGTAGAATAAAATTTTGTTTCCTAAAAGCATCATAAGTGACAACACCTTTATCTCATAGGACTTTTAACTCATTTATAAGAGGTCGTAAGAAAACATCAATATTTTGTCTCAAACTTATCTTCTTTAGGATTACCATATTAAGAAAGATGTATGGTTGCTTCATGCAAATCCACGGAGGTAAGTTATAGACAATGAGCATTACCAACCACAAAAAATACGGTTTTGTTGCTGGACCAAATGGATTGGAACCATTTGAACATATATGAGTTTGACACTACGAGGCTCTAGAGTAACAAATTGATGGATGCGATTAAAGTGTTGCTAAGCCTCACCATCAATAAGATGTCTTAGCACTACATCATTATATTGAAGTGTGGCATGTCATGTCATGTGTTTTGTGATTTTTTCTAACATATAAATCCTTTGTAATATTGGTATGAGTGGAAAGTACTGTAAAATCTTATAAGAATTTTATTGTCCTTTCCTCCCCTTGATTTATTCGATTTATACTAAAGATTCCCACAACATGAACAATAAAACAAATCAAAATTTTCTTAATAAAATAACATGTAACTTATCTTACATGCATGAATTTTCAAATAACTGAGCCCAAGTTTATTTAGTTTTGTCTTTATTCTATTAAAGGTTTCTGGTAATACTTCATCTGATAATAGCATCTCCTTCACTAGATGCATTAGACAATTAAAGCATGCCTCACTTATGTTAAACTCTGACTTCACATTCATAATTGGGACATAGTAAATAGTTTTATGTACATGGTGCAATCGGACCAAAAAAGTGCATCGACATCATTTAACAACGAAAAGAAGGTTGCAATGTTAGGATTAGGATCTTCATCAATCATTTTTTCATTTTCATTCTCAACATTGAATTGAAACTTAGAATGTAAAGCATGTATAACCATTTTAACATTGGGATTTTCTACTCTAGTTTCATTAATTGTTTCTTCAATATTATTATCAACAAAATATCCCAATGATTGTCTGATATGAAATGATTTACCATTTAAATCCTATATTGTGTATGCACTCGTAAAACCTTTACAATATAGGCGTTCTCGAACATTATCAGCAATTAAGAACTTTTTATTTATACATTGAGAGCACAAACATCTGATCTTATTCACGGTTACATACCTATGTTGATTGAAGGCAAATGGAATAAATCCCACTTGAATCTATTGAAGAATACATTTAACTCCTATCTCATTCCATTTTGATAACTATAATGGACAGATAATGTTGTCCATTATAAGATGTATGAAAAACAACTTACTTAGTGAGTAGAATTATAAAATATATATTTGTATTTAACTTGATGCACCAAAGTTATGTTTTTCAATTTTTATATATCTTACTTTTGTGTAATATTTTCACTAAATTAGGAACTTATATAAACTTAATTATTTAATTAATTGTTACTAATACAATATTATTTTTATTTAATGTAGTACACTATTTAATTTAGCTAATTAATACATTAATTAATTTAATTAGTTTTTATATTATATATTATTAATTATTTAATTAATTGTGTACTAATATATTTATTTATTTATTTAATTAAATTATTTATTTAAGCTCATTAATACACTAATTAATTTAATTATTTTAAATTATATAGTATTACTTATTTAATTAATTGCTGACTAATATAGTATTTTAATTAATTAATTAAACCCATTAATAAATTAATTAATTTAAATATTTTTAAATTATATAATATTACTTATTTAATTATTGTTTAGTAATACATTTTTTATTTAATTAACTTAATTAATCCCATTAATGCATTAATTAATTATATAAGTAATATTATAATATTACTTATATAATTAATTGCTTACTAATACATTATTTTATTTATTTAATTAAATTATTTAATGAATCTCATTAATACATTAATTAATTCAAATATTTTTTAAATATTATAATATTACCTATTTAATTAATTGCTTACTAATACACTATTTTATTTATTTAATTAAAATTTTTAATTAACCTCATTAATATATGAATTAATTTACTTATATTTTAATTTATATAAGATTACACAGTTAATTAATTGCTTACTAATACATTATTTTATTTAGAGTAAACTCCACCTATATCCCTTGTGGGGTAACATTTTCTCACATAGCACCCTAAGCTTATATTTTTCCCACATAAAACCTTATGTTTTACTTTTGTTCCCAAATCGAATAACAGTGTTAAATTTTCAGTTAATTTTTTTTGGTAAAAAGATAATAAAACCTTTCTTTTATAACCTTTTTATTGTTTTACTTAAAGAAAAAAAAGGTTTGAGGTTTTTTGGATTTCTGTTATGATTTTTCTCTCACTTATTAATTAGAGAAGATTATTAGATAAAAAATATTGTCATAAAGAAAATCGCTCAAATTTTTGCATTTTTTGCGGTTTTTGAGGAACATGTAAAGAATTTGGTTGCTCTGATAGTCAAGGGGCAGAGCAAGGGAACCAACCAGCAGTTGTTTGATTGGTAGGGAGGATCAGGCAAAACAGCCACTGCAAGAATCGTATACAACAGAGTGGACATTAAGAGGCATTTCATTAGCCGAGCATGTTAAGAAAGAATTCAATGTGAGATTGTGTACATAAATTTTTCATCAAAATTTTTTAGATTTGGAAAATTAGGAGATTTTAAAAATTTTCAATAAATATCAAATTTATGAAAAATTAAGATATTTTAAAAATGTTTGACAAGTATGATATTTATTTATTTATTAGACGTTGAGTCGTGGGAGTTTTAGAGGCTTTGACACTCTCAATCTTCATTGTTGGTCAAATAGCTTAGAGGAGCGTTGTATTTATAGTGCTAGATGATATTTTAATAAAAATTTAATTTTTTTGAATTATTTTTGAATTATTTTAATTTAATTAAAGATAAATTATGATGATTCACAAATGATCTATTGATTGATCAAATTTTGAGTCTTTGACCTTTGATTTGCCAAATATGACTATTATCTCTAAATTATCTTAATTTATTTAGAGATAAATTGAATAACCAAATTTGGATATTATCTTTAAATTATTTTGATTTATCTAGAAATAAATTGGATGACCAATAAGTAAATTTTAATTGAACAAATTTAAATATTATTTCTAAATTACTTTAATTTATTTGTAAACAAATTAAATGATTAATAGGTAAATTTTTATTGGTTCAAATTCGATATTATTTTAAGAGATAAATATATGACAAAAAGGTAATTTTTGGGGTAAAATATTTAGACCTCTTAAGTTTTAAACGAAATTTCACACGGGTCCATTAATTTTCAAAATAGACACTTACTCCAAAAGTGTAAATACCGTTAACAAAAAATATGAAAAGATTAAAATACCTTTTCTTCTTTCTTTTATCAAACATGTGGCTTTTTATATAATTTATGTAATAGTAATTTTTAAATTAATGAAAAAAATTATCCTTTCAATATTGTCACGCCATAAAACTAATAAAAATATTAATAGTTGACTAATGATTGGACTTATTGATTGAGCGAAAGAAATATTTTTAAAACGGAATGTCCATTTCAAACATTAATAGACAAGTGTGAAATTTCGATTACAACTTAAAAAATATAGATAATTTGCCCAAAATTTTAATTAATCCAAACCTATCTTTAATTTAATTAATAAATTAATTAATTATTTTATAATTAATTATTTAACTATCTAAAATTATATATTTAATTTATTCATTTTGAACACGTGGCATCTAGTAATTTGATAACAGTTTCACTTTCTACGTAGAGATGTCCATTGAATTTCGTTATTGAAAGAGTTTACAGGTGGGCCTGGCAGACTAAACCAAAACTCTAATTGTTCATACTCCAAGCTTGAATTGAAATCTCATCCCAATTTGGTAAAATCGTCTAAAAAGATCTAGAATCAGGGTGTTGTGGTAACATCCACTTCAATCACCTGAAGAAATACGTATAAAATCACGCACCATGCATGACTATGCGTCTGGGGTGAGCCATGCCGAGGAGGAGAGAATCAAATTCGAATCGCTAGTCATTCACGTAACACTTTAAAAGGAAGTATCCTTGCCGGAAATTCAAGCATGTTTCCAACGGAAACAATTTGAAATCAAATTCATTCGAACCGCTAGTCATTCACGTAACAACGTAACACTTTAAAAGGAGGTACCCCTGCTTTCCCTAGTCATTCACGTAACACTTTAAAAGGAGGTATCCCTGCATTCGCTAGTCATTCACGTATTGGAAATTTAAGTATGTTTCGAGTCATGTTCTTTAAATAGAGAGATCGTGTACGAATCAATAAATTAAATACTCGAGTATTTAAAAAAAATAAAATTTTTTTATTTAAATAAATAAAAAATAAAAAAATTATAAAAAGTTTGTAAAAGAAAGATTCTTATTGTCTTTTTATAAAAAAATTAATTTAAAATTCAACATTGCTAGTTCTTTGGCAAAAGAAGTAAAACATAAAGTTTTATGTGAAAACAAAATAAGCTCAGAGTGAGGAAAAGCCATGTCACATGGCCCTTGTGACGTTACCCTTTTATTTTATTTAATTAAATTACTTAAGTAAACCCATTAATATATTAATTAATTTAATTATTTTTTAAATTATATAATATTACTTATTTAATTAATTTTTTAAGTGACAACGTCCAAAAATACTTATAGCTAAAGCATACATTATTTCTTAAAGCAACTCAAGTTTTCTCAGGGAAAAGATACAATATTATTAGCAACAGCAGCCTAACAAATCAATTGCACCGGCGAAGCAGCAACAGACAATATAACAAAGCAAAAGCAGCAGTAGGTAACACCAACAACAACCTCAAAAAATGAATTCCAACTACAAAGCAACAGTAGCAGCTTTACTCTATAGGCATCAACATTCATCCAGCATTCCCTCAATCGTAGCATAGCATGGGCAAAACATAAGCAAAAGAACCAGAATCAATAACATGGCCATCATGCCAATAAGTGTAGAAAAGTCAAAAGAGAGGGGTGTATACAATTTTGGCTAAGCTGATTATATAGTCCTCATTAAATATTGATGGGAGAAAAATACAAGCAAGTGAAATAGATATGTAACATCTTTTTTAAGCAGTCAGAAGAGTTGTATGGATCAAGGATTCCTTCCAATTCCAATTCCTTCAAACCTTATCTTATCACTACAAGAAAATTTGTCATTGGCTCCGCTCACAGTAGTCATCTAAAACTGCTCAAAATGTAGTGGCAGAGGGAAGAATCGGAAACTTAGTTTCTGGTGCTGTAAATTTTGAGAGAGTTTGTACCATGCAAAAGAGTTGTTTTCACAAAAGAAAATAAGATGTTTTTTTTTTTAAAAAAAATTTCTGTTAGAAAACAAAATTTAAAGATCTGTATACTAAACTCTCAACAAAAGACCAAAATTTGCTGTAAAAACTGAGAAAACAAAACTCAAAAAATGTCAAAACTTCTAGTCACGTTTTCATTGAAACTGTTACAAATTTGTATAGTCAAGTTACTGAGTAAGAAAATACTTTTTTAATAGTACTCACTACTGATATATTGCTTCAAAAAATAAACTAAACATGAAATATTTGAACTAAGTACAAATCAAACATCAACAAACACACCCGAGCAAACTAGAAATCTCTGCTATAATTTCTATTATGTGGGCTTCTATTAATTGGTAATTTAATTTAGTTTAATAAAACAGATTGATAGTTTAATTCTATTATGAGACAAATCATGGGAGCTCAACGAATATTATAGTGATCGGGTTTGCACGTTTAATTGGGTTAGTGTGGTTTGACGGTTATCTAAGCCTTAGACTACTATGCCTTTAATGGAGAGGCTTATAATAGGGTTTTATTTATTATAAATATATATATATATATATATAGCTAGGTCTCTTCTTCCCTTCTAACCTAATGGTATCTGTCCATTGAGAGCCATCACAAACAATAGAGAAGTGTGAAGGGGAAGATCTAGCCTTAACCAAGAAATTTTGTCTTTTGGCTGTGAGCAATGGCTACCTTTATGAATATGCGTAATAAATAATTCATTCTTTTAGTGTTTCAATATTCACACATGGATTTTGGGATTCACTTACAATCTCAGCACCATACTAAAAGCTCCGAGCAAAAATAACATCCAAGCAAACCAACAACAATTTCTCTATAAAAGGCACAACTCAAACATAAACAAACACACCAACCATACCCACAAGTCAAAATGAATAGAAAATGCTCAAATTGTAACAATACTTACGTCGGCAGCGTCGACAAATTTGGTGTGCAAAGGGTGGAATTGGCAATGAAGAAGGTGGATTCCGCGATGGAAGGATTGGGTCGGTGATGGGTCATGTCTAGGCAACCTTCAATTGGCAACAAAGGGTGTAGAGATTGTGGGTCGAGACGCTAGGGGAAAGAGGAGAAAGAGTAGCAAGAGAAAACATAAGGGGGAAATAAGGGAGAAAGAGCCTGATCAGGCGTATTAATTCAAAATATCATGGAATTGTCAACAAAAATTTCGTTAGTAACAGAAAAAGCCTTCATCAATAGAATTTCCATCTACAATCCTCTGACCTTTTCAATGGTGATCATCAATAGATATTTAGTTGATAATTCTGTCGATAACTTAATCGTTATTTTATCTCACTATTCTATCATCAAATTCTTTGGTCAAAAATATATCAAGGAAACTATTTAATCGATACTTTTCTCGCCTCTAGCTTTTAATGTACATCAAAGAATTACTGATCGACTATTAACAAAATCAGTTCCATCAAAGAATTTGTACGCATTTGATGATAAAATATTACAATCTAGCTTGCATTACTAAATGACCTATTAGTACCGTTCATAGATAATCCAATAAGAGATATTGTTTTCACAGTTTATGATAACTTTGACAAACACTATGCAGATCTTATATAGCTCAAACAAAGAGATATCGTAACATCTTACAATGAAGCAATAGATTGGATAAATGTGTATGCACTTAATTTGCTACTACATTGTGCAAAAACATACTATAGCAATGATATAGTCTTAGCAGTCACAGATCAAGTATCAGAGCATGAATTGCTTTACCCAATAGAATTTTTAAACTCACAGAAATTTCTTGCTATGCCTAATCAAGCTTTTAATTTAAAGTTAGATTGTGTAGCCATGTTATTACAAAATATAAACTAAAATTCTAGTTTATATAATGGCTATTCAAAAAAAAATTCTAGTTTATATAATGGTACTAGACTTAAGGTATGTTTGGTTTGCATAATGGAATAAGGTCGGAATGGAATAGTCATTTCATGAGAATAGAAAAAGAGAGGAGTAGTTATTATATAATTTGATTAGTAGAAATAGAATAAGATAGGAATTGCTATTATGATTTATTCTAATGCATGGTTAGTAAGAATAGTTTTAAGAATAATCAAGGAATAAGATAAATGACAAAAATACCTTTTATTATAATATATAATTATTTTATTTTTAATCTTTATTTTTCTTTTTAAAATATTAAAAATTTATAATTAAAATTTTAAATATTATTTTTTATAATTAAAATTTAATTTAATTTTAAAAAATAAAGTACTAATTGTAGCCTTCTTTTTTTTTTTTGGTTTTTCCATTCTAATATTTTCATGTTTTTTTGTTTTTTTTCTTCTCACCAGCTGCCACCAAAGATGTGGCCGAAGTAATGGAGTGTCGATCTGGCATTCCTTGTGGCTGGATTTGGCTATTGGGCGCCAAATCAACGCTTCACAAGATTGTATCTTGCTAGGGAGCACTAGATCAATACTTTCTATGATCGGATATCTTGAAGGAATGCCAATAAGCATTTCTCGCAATCGGCATGGTGCCATCGTCGCCCTTTGTTAAAGGACTTTAGAGAAAGAAGGAAAGAAGTAGAATATGGGTAGAGAAAGAAAGAAAATGTGAAAATTGAAGAAAATTTATGTTATAATGGTAATTTTTAAATTTATTTAAGCGTAATTTTGTTCAAAATTTTTTTGACCTATTCCCCCATTCTTGGAATAACTATTACTAAGGTCCCCTTGGTAATGGCTATTCAAGTTTATTTAAAAATGACTATTCCGAGAAATGGCAATTCCTCTAAAGTAAACAAGTTATTAGAAGGGGTTTAAGATTAGGTGGAGAATGGCTATTCCATTCCTCCCAACCAAACACCTATTATAATCACACAACTAGGTTCAAACATAGTAAAAGGAAAAAATCATTTTTACTATAGAAACCAACAACAAATTCTTTATACCTCAAATAGTATTGTCATGACCTAAGCTCGGGGACCATGACTGGTGCAAAAGCTTAATGGGAAGAACCCACTCGACCCAAGAAAGTCCCAGAATGTGAAACTAAAATCAAATACAAATAATAAATCATGAGATGCATCACCATATTCACACACACACACACACACTCACGTGTGTATTCAATTTCAAAAAATATATATGCACCTTCTCATGCTTAATATTTAAAAACAAAATTTTTTTTCAAACCAACAGAGTATAAGCTATCTTGTGGCAAAACCAACTTGTCATTATTTAATACAATGTATAACAAAGAACTAAAATCAAATAGCAACAAATAGTATAAACAGCAGAGTATGACATAAACAGAAGGGGCGACGTCTACTAGATGCCTTAGACCACCTACCACAAGATAGAAGTCGCTCCTTCTAAAAGACGACGAGCCAAACAGTATACTGATCTAAAATAACAAATGTATCTTACATGTATGAGTTATAAATAACTCTGTGAATACATATGGGGAGAGGGAATAAGCTAAACAAAATAGTGTTTACAAAAATACATTTTTATAAAAAATGTATACGAGTAGATTTCAAATCTTTCCAAGTTTCATTTCTCAAGCATAATCAAACCTTTTTTGAGTGTAAACAAAATCCTTAAAAATCATATTTGGAAATATGATAGTCAATTGTATCTCAAAATTCTTTTAAAAGAGTGAAAAGTTCACCAATAAGCCTTAGGTATCGATTCTTCGTTTCAAGGTACCAATACTCTTAAAACAAAATGATTTCTAAGGTTTCTTAGACTTAAGGTATTGATACTTATGCTAGATGTATCTATACTTTTGACACAAAATGTCTTCTAACTTACCAATATTGACACTTAAAAGAATGCCTTCTTTTAAAATAAAGGGTGAATTATTCACTAATAGAAATCAAAATGT
Source organism: Theobroma umbraticum (assembly GCF_002168275.2). Lineage (NCBI taxonomy): Eukaryota > Viridiplantae > Streptophyta > Magnoliopsida > Malvales > Malvaceae > Theobroma > Theobroma umbraticum. The sequence continues at coordinate 10,054,183 of NW_018397255.1, read as the reverse complement.
TGAAACAAGATTCCTCTATTGTTATCAACTCAATTTAACTTATCAAAATCAAATTTACCTAATGCTAGGGTCTTTTCAAAATCATTTTCAATACAAATTTTCAGTATCAACATCGTATCTATTCATAGACAAAAATTTAGAATTTTGAGATGTCAAATCATTCAAAGTGCTTGTTCTCCATACACAAAACTAAATACATGATAGGCATATTTACATATTATATATATAGCTTTCATCAAACTCATTTTAAGCTCATCATACAACATCACAGTCCTTGAAGTAATCCATGCTTCATCGAAAGTATGTTTCAACTATAAAATGTTTGATTGCAATGAGATTGGAGACCAACTTTCCCTTGCTCTTTCTACTGTCACTCCATTTTGATTAGCACCATATCACCTTTGACAACCCTAAACAATAACCTCTCCATCACCCATAAATAGCCAAGTTGCTAGGGAACTCTTCTTAGACTCCACACCTCAAAAACTAACAGCAACCATGCAACCAAGAGGAAGAATCAACTATCAAACAATCCAACGCCAAGTATCAAAAAACCTAAACAAAATGTTTATTGTCCTTTTACATCAAAAAATGTAAAACAACATACATGTTCTGTTATTTAAATACATGCCAAGCTCAAAAACAGTATGATAATAGATCAATAGTTGATCTGCAACCTATTTTGTAAACTTTTGTTCAAAACCATATTATTGTAACAATCAACCTATTTTAGACACTTTTTCAATTAAGGATCAAACGCTTCAATTGTAACAATCAATGACAAACATTTTCGATTTCTTACAATTAAGGGTTTAGTTGAAAGGTGAATGGAGTGTAAATCATACGCGACAGAAAATCGCGTGAGCTGATGAAATGGCAGCTAACTTGATTATATTCCTTACAATTAAGGTGGTGAGAAAACTTCAAAGGCGAAGACATAACTGATAGAAATATTTCGTCAGCAAACTTCGCGCCATCACACCACATTTCACGTCACTGTTTCACTAATGGATTATATTCTATTGGTGTATTCCGTTGAGATTCTGTTAGTAATCCGTCGATATTCATCATAGCTAGGTTTTGTTGGTAATCAATTGATATTGGTTTGTTTTCTTGTAGTGGTAGTTTCTTTCGATTGTGCAATTTTTTATTTTTAAATTGAGGAGAAAACATGAGATAGAAAGGAAGCTTAAGGCAGCCATGTGGGAGAAATAATAAACAGAAATAGAATCTTTACGCTAAACAAATAAAATCTAATAGCATTTAAATAAATTATAATTATATATTCAATTACTCTTTATTTAAATATTTTGTCAAAGTTGCTATACGAAATCATGTGTAATTTAGGAGTTGCTGTTTTTAAATATTACATCCTTAACATTAATTGCTTTTCTCAATGAGAACTATGATTGTTAACAAAATTTGATTATATTGGTATTAACGTGTTTTAAAAGGTAAAAAATGAATAAGTTTTTGAAAATTTTGCAAACAGTATTTACTTATTTTAATAAAAAATTTGCCCGGCAACAAAGCGCTGGCATATTTCGAGTAAAGATTAAACCGTGTGGCAAACCGCAAGCAAGAGAGTACTCTGACCCAGTGATTACGTGAAAAAGAGGAAAGAGCTAATAATAGGAAGGAAAAGAGCTAGAACTTCATCTCCGCCATGGATAAAATTAGAATGCATTTGGTTGAGAATTCTAGTGGTTATCGCTCTCCCGAAGACTCTATATAAATGGTTTGAACCGAAACAGAATTCCACCACTCCACTAAAATTCAGTACAGATATTTGCAAACGGAAAAGCATGGCTGTACAGTTGAAAATTGCAGTTCTATCAATATTATTACTTTTGTTCAGTACTTCAATCCCTAAAGCCCAATCTACCGTTGTTGATGTTGTCGCCAAGTATGGCGCAAAGGCTGACCAGAAGACGGATTTGAGCACTGTAAGCAAAATGCAGCTATATATAAAACTTACTTTTGTCGTGAAATGATAAACAA
>NW_018397255.1:10052091-10052172 GCF_002168275.2 Theobroma umbraticum | reverse complement strand
TAGCTTTTGGCTTTTGGTTTTTGCCCTGTAGCCTTTGCTGAATGCTTGGAAAGAAGCATGTGCATCGACAACTCCAAGTAA
>NW_018397255.1:10003073-10051991 GCF_002168275.2 Theobroma umbraticum | reverse complement strand
AAAGCTTTCCAATCGCTCAATTTACTTTTCACTTTATCCTCCAGAAACTTAAAAGATGTAATTCCTTTCCTTTCTTGAAATAGTGGTACACCTAGGTAGGTGCCTGAGTTCCTAGAATAAGAGAAACCTGAACAGTTCCTAAGGTTCTCAATACAATCCCTAGAAACATTTATCGAGCAGCAGAAGGAAGATTTCTGAACATTTACCTTTTCCCCTAAGCAAGCATAAAAATCGCCTAAAACCCCATTAATAATCTCCATTTGATCAACTGAAGCTTCTGCAAATAAGATGAGGTAATCGGCAAAGAAGAGATGAGAAATAGGAGGACAGTGTCGACCCAATTTAATTGGTTTTCACAACCCCTGTTCCACTGCTTTATTAATAGCATGTGATAACCTTTCAATACATAAAATAAACAGATATAAGGAGAGTGGATCACCTTGTCTCACACCTCTAGATGGTGTAAAGGATTTAGAAGGCACACTAGTCCAAAGGATCTGAGAACTAGAATATTTCCAGCTTTAGATCAACACATCAATAAGTTGGCCAAGAATGTGTGCATCAAGTAACGTATTATGTATGAATTCCCAACAGAGTCTATCATAGGCCTTCTCTAAATCAATTTTCAACATCATCCATCCCACCTTACCTTTCTTCCTTCTAAAAGAGTGCATAACTTCTTGAGTCATTATTACATTATTAATGATTGCTTGCTCCGGGATGAAGCTAGACTGGGTTTCTTTAAAAATATTTAAACTCAAGACAATCTGAATCTAAAATGATTTGAGCTTGACATGACTCGACGCGAAATGATACAAATCCAATATGATCTAAATCCATAATAATTTGAACACAAAATGGTTCGAATCTAAAGCGAACCTCACATTGGAAAAACTCAATCCCGAGGATACTTTGACGTGAACACACCTAAACCTATCCAATTGTCACCTCACAGATATGTAAATATTTTATGTTTTTTGTGTATATGCTTGAGAACTCATATAGATATTGCTTGGTTTTCCTATTTGTAGACAAAGCAATAGAAAAGATATTTGGATTTAATTACTAACAAAGTTTTTCTCAATCATATATATAGCTGTATTGAATCTCTTGAGTTGCTGAATAGAAAATTAGCATTTTCTTATCTCATAAACCAATCTCATTTGCACCTAAACTTTGATTCCCTAAAATACAAGTTCTAGTCTTAAATTCTAAGAATTCATTTGTTTTTCCTAAAGAATAATAGAATATAGGTTTATAATTTGATACACATTAATTTTTTTTTAGAACTAGTTAACTTTCATTACCAAACTCAATCACAAATAGAGGTTAACAGATTAATGCGATATCTCATTGTAAACTACCCCATTCCTTAATTTTCCCCTAAGACATGATCGGAGAGGCTCATTAAAAACCTTGCTATGGAAAACTCAATGGGACAAAAATCATAGACAAGGAAAAAAACGTATTCTACCTACATGCCCCATTAAAAGGCTTTTAATTCAAATTATTATCCCCTTGTTAAGTTCAAACCAGACATGTCTTGAATTACATTATCTCTAATGGTGCTCGGCAATGCATCTAATTCCCTCCAAATGGTCTATCCCTAGTTCATTTCTCTTGCTAGCTTTTCAATGTGGTGAGCAGCATGATTCTCCTCTCTCAAACAATATTCAATCAAACTGCACTTCACTTGCTGCATCAAAGTCACACGATCTTCAATTAAATGACCATTCGCTCTTTGGAAATCTTTCATTTTGACCCAACCAGCAATATTTGGTTGTCTATTTCGATTTCATTAACAGACCAACCTTCCTCGACAACAACACAACAAAGCCCATATAATAGCCTTTAATTCAGCAACAGCGTGTTCTAATCCATAGACGAAGCATTTTATGCCATCTATTAACACTTGTCCATCAATTTCCTATACGATGAAGCCCACATTTGACCACATGCATCCATTCTTCCCAACTCTGTCGTTACAGTCTACTGTTAAGCAGTTGTCGAAACCCAATCCAATTTGCAACCTTTCCATTTCAACTTTATTCCTACGTGTTTCCATTAGAAACAGGATGTCGAAAGTTTTACTCCTCAACAATAGAAAAAGCATCTGAATTGTATGAGGCATCCCAAGGCCTCGACAATTCCAACTTATAAGCCTCATTTGGATAAATAGTGCAGGTCTCCTAGATGCTCGTGCATCACTGGTTCATTTTTATCATCCACATTGAAGAGTTTGAATACTTTCTTGAACGATTTATTTGATTAATATTCATCCATGTATATACAAGTCATGGCGTCAATATAAAAGGAAAATAATCTATACAATAAAGTATAATGCTTAAATAAAAGTTGTAACGTCCTATAATTAAGGAAATTTAGGGAATTAGATTAGGAAATTATATTACTAAGTCAAGGAGCATATCTGTCATGATCCCCAACATATATGTCATATCTGTCATGATACCCAACATATCTGTCATGATCTCTATTATCCTTCATTATGATATCTATCATGATTCTCTAATATCCTTCATTACTCCCCCTCAAGTTGGAATGTGAAGATTAGTAAAGCCCAACTTGGCCATTAAATCATGGAAACATTCTGTCCAAGAGCCTTGGTAAAAATGTCTGCCAACTAAAATTGTGATGAGGTGAATCATGGAACAAGGGTTTTGGACTAGATGTATTGTCTGATAAAATGATTGTTTATCTCGATGTGTTTGGTATGCTCATGAAAAACTGGATTTGCAGCAATGTGAAGTGTAGCTTGATTGTCACAAAATAATGAAACTGGTGATGGGTGTGAAATTCGAAGGTCAGCTAATAATCTCAAAAGCCATACAATCTCACTTGTTGTTGTCGCCATGGCTGAATACTCTGCTTCTGCAAAAGAACAAGAAACAACTAACTATTTCTTGAATCGCCATGAGATAGGAGATGAACCAAGAAAGATGATGCAACTTGTGGTTGACCTACTTGTTGTCAGACAACTTGCCCATTTTGCATCATAATAAGCTCTAAGGTCAACTAACTATTAACAAAAAGCAACAAACCCTGGCTTGAAGACCCTTTCAAATATCTAAGAACACGTAGAGCTACATCAAAATGAGGCTAACGTGGGCAATGCATAAACTGATTGAGTACATGAACAGCAAAACTAATATCAAGTCTTGTGATGGTGAGATATAATAACCTTCCAATTAACCTTCTGTACTACCTTAGATTTGAATAAAGTGGTCCTTCATTAGGATTGAGCATGACTTGTTGGTCCATAGGTGATGAAGCGAGTTTGCAACCAGTGAGGCCGCTATCTGTCAATATAACAAGCACATATTTTTGTTGGCTCAAGAGAATGCTAGATAGAGAACGTGCCATCTTAATGCCCAAAAAATATTTCAGCTTGCCCAAATCTTTAATACAAAATTCACGATCCAAGTGAGCCTTTAGTTGGGAAATCTTGAGTGCATCAGTCCCTGTTACTATAACATCATCAACATAAATTAATACTGCAACAAATGACTCATTTCCAGAGTATGTGAATATAGAATGATCTACATGCGATTAAACAAATCCAATGGTTAGTAAGGAATTAGTGAACTTTTGATACCAATTTCATGATGCTTGACAAAGTTCATATAGAGATTTCTTGAGTCGACAGACACCCTGCTCCCTTTCTCTAGCAAAGCATTGAGGTATGTTTATGTAGACTTTTTCTTCTAAATCCCCATGTAAAAAGGCATTGTTGACATCCAGTTAGTATAAGTCCCAATGACGTACAGTAGCAATAGCCAAAAGACAGCGTACTGTGACCAATTTTGCAATCAGAGCAAAGGTCTCATGGAAATCTATCTTTTCAATTTGTGTATAGCCCTTGGTGATGAGCCTTGCTTTATAATGTTTTATTGTTTCATCTGGATTGTATTTGATTTTATACACCCATTTAGAATCAATGGCTCATTTTTCCAAAGGTAGAAAGGTCAAAGTCTAAGTATTATTTGCTTTTAAGGCAAATATCTCCTTCGCCATGGCATCACTCCAATGTTGTATTTTAACTACCTACAAAAATGATTTTGGCTCATCCATGGTTGAGATGGCCACTAAGAACACATTGTGAGCTCTAAAAAAATTTAAAGTAAGAAATATTGCGAGATAAGGGATATATCGTAGAGTTGGTCGAAGGCGAGGAAGAGTGCGAATTAGGAACAAGTGGATAGGGCAAAATATAATCATATCCGGATAGTTGCTTTGATACTTGTCGTTATCGTTTGATAAGAATAACATTGTGTTGTTCTGTATGTGATGAAGAATCGATATTCTCTTGTATTGCTATCCTTGGCTCAATCAAAGGGGAGATAGAATCATCAGTTTGGTCAATGTTGTTTTTCAAATGTGTTGACTCTTTTTGGGGGTACATTAATGATGTGACTTCCTCGTTTTGTTTCGAATGTTGCAACATTGGTGAATTGCCTATTGGCCTTTGCTACAAGGTACTTTCAAAGCTTGAGTGTCCAAGCAATTCATTAAATGGATTGAAAGAAGCGATCTGTGTATGTTGATGTGCACCCTCAGTAGTTAAATCATTAGCTTTCGTTTTGTCAATTGGGAATGTTTTTCCTAAAACTGCACATCTCAAGAAACATATATATTTTTTCTCAAAATCATGTATGCAATATCCCTTTTGCCCTAAAGGGTAGCCAACAAAGACTCTTAGTTTACTCCAAGAGCCAAACTTATCATGAGGCTTGTTGTTGACATGTCCATAACAGAGGCATCCAAAAGATATGAGATGATCGTATGACAGAGGTCTGCTAAGCAATTTCTTGTACAGAGTTTGATTGTCTATGGCTAAGAGTGGTATACGGTTGATCAGATACTACAGTAAGTACACATTCTCCCCAAAAGGTGATGGGAAGGTTGGCTTGAAATCAAAGTGCTCGTGTTACTTCTAAGAAGTGGAGATGTTTGCATTCCACCGTACCATTTTGTTGAACTGTGTCTGTGCAACTAGTTTATTTTTCCATGCCATGCTCAAAATAATAATCCACTAAATCTTCATGCTTAAATTCCAAACCGTTGTCTGTTCAAAAATATCTTGATTTGGGCATTGAATTGTGTCTTGACCCACTGGAAAAAATAAAGTAAGAGATTTCTAGTTTTCGATTTATGCTTCATAAGAAAAACCCATTTTGCCCAGCTATAATCATCAACAATAGTGAGAAAATAATGTGCTCCTGAAAAGGATGCAGTGTGATAAGGCCTGTAAATATCACAATGAATTAAATCAAAGGCATGCAAACTTTTATTTCTGCGAATTAGAAAAGGCAATCTAGTTTGTTTCACTTTTCAACAAGCATATATTTTCCTTTAGCCATAAAAACCTTGCCCACCCTCATTGGCTCCAAGTAGTATAATCCATTTCATACTCTACCCCACTCCAATCGCCTTCTTCGAGAGTAAGTCATGTATCACACAAAAATTAGGTCCAAAAATGAGTAGATAGTTCAAGTCACGAGTTATTTTGCTCACAGATAACAAATTAAAACAAAAATCAGGCACGCCAAGAACTTTATCCATGGTTAAATTGGGCCTAATATTTACTTGGCCCATAGCATGTATTGGTACAATATCACCATTCGAAATTTGAACAGGTGACATATTGAAATTTTTAACCATGTTGAACAAACCGTCAATTTGATGAGTGGTATGATCTGTGGCCTCAGTATCAATTATCCACGAGGTGTTTTGGCTAAATGATTTACCAAAAAAATTTGTACTGTGGACATTTGAGGCCATGTTTGCTATTGGTCTAATATTAGAGTTGGACTCATTGTTTGCCAGCCTAATAGGTCCATCAATTGCTGGTATTGGGCTTGTGTGAGCCCAAGCATGGATGAATAAGGCTCGTGACCTGTGTTTGCTTCTCCCTTAACTACAAATGCACGAGTCTGCTTCCAAGCCACCATCGCTGGCATTTTTGTCCAATCTCCCTTGTGTTTTTGTCTCTGTTGCCAATCTAGTGGGTAGCTCACAATCTTGTACCAAGAATCACAAGTATGCCAGGTTTTGTCATAGTGAGTGTAACAGGGACAAGTTCTTTCCCCTCCACGACGATCTTGTCGATCACCTATCTTTTGTCCACTGCCATGCCGTGCACCATTGATTGTTCGATTTCTCACCATCAAAACAGCTTCTTTGGGCATCGTGGATCGTGATGTAGCCACTGCCAACTACTTTTTTTCTTGTGCTACAATATCATAAGCCTGTCCAATAGTTGGCAGAGGCTCCAAGCTGAGAATTTAGGAACGCATGGTTCTGTAGCTTTTGTCCAATCCCATCAGAAAGTCAAATACCTTTTCTTCCTTACGCATCTCCTGCACTTGTCTCGAGACACCACAAGTGCACTTTCCATAGGTGCAAACTAGTAAGAGTCAAAAGGTTTGTGCTTCATTCCATAAAGCTTTCAATTTTCTATAATAAGTAGAGAGTGGGACCCTTTCCTGTTGCAACAACGTAATTGCTTGCTTGAGTTCATAAACTTTAAGTACAATGCCTTGAGTGAATCGTTCCTAGAGATTTGCTCATATTTCACTTGCAGTTTTTATATGACCACTTCTCCCTACAATTTCTTTGAAAGAGCATTAATTAGCCAGGATAATACTATTGCATTACACTATACCCAATTTTGGAAATATGGGGAGTTGATTTCTTGCTTTGTAATCGATCCATCCACGAACCATGCTTTGTTCTTGGATTGGAAAGCATTCAAGAAACTATGCCTCCACGTGAAGTAATTATTCCTAGTTTTACTCAATGGATGTGTAACAAATTTTAAGCCAAGATGATCTAGAGATGTAGATAATAGGGCAATTTGGTATCGACTAAGGTACAGTTTAGTGTTGTCGTACCTATGGTGGATACCAAATTCTTGTTACCCTTACTTACCCCTTACGTACATGCATGACACGCTACATTCAGGAGTGCTCTCAGGAAGATGGTCTCCTTTAGCCTGAACTGATGCAAGGTTTCCATCCCCTCTTACTGTTACCTCAACTACTACATCAACCTAAGGAAGATGGTCTCCTTCACTTTCAACTGACTGAAGGTCCCCTTCTTCTCTTGCAGATGCATCGATAATAGCATTGGCCTTAAGAACATGATCTCTTTCAGTAGCATCTGATTGAAGGGTCACATTCCCTACCACAGCATCATTGAGAACGCCATCAACATGAGTTACATTCTTTTCGTCAGACTCAACAACGTCATGGTGAATGTGAACACTAGGTTCATCATGCTGCCTATTATCAGCATCATCGTGGTCATCACCATCATCGTGAGACGAAGCACCGCCCTATAGAACGAGACAAATGGAAAAATTTGTTAACTCATAAAATACTACAAACCCTAAATCGAGAATAAAAAATAAGACTATACCTGCTAAATGTAAACCACTAATATATTAGTGAAGATAGATTAACGTACTTGTGATTTCAGGCAAGCTAAAATCCAACCAACAATACATTCCTCAAACATTTTCATTGTGAGAGTCAATGACTGAATTGAAGCCTTCAATTCTAACATGTCTTTCTAATGTCTACGTATGATCCGTCGTAGCTAACATTTCGTGACGACTTCGTCATTGACTCTTATTGAGTAGGTCAACTGTAATAACATATATTACTGTGTTATTCAATAATCATATATGGAATTGTTTAACATAAATCCAAAGAACTTTAATATCCTTACCAACTGCTCGTTAGCAAGACTGATCAGTGGTTAAGGAGCTGTCGTCACCTCCATCAACTATAATAACAAAAATTACTGTGTCACTCAATAAATATATGTGGAAATGTTGAACACAAATCGTTAGAACTGATCTTACCGATAGCTCATTAGTATTGTGTGTTTGAGAAAGACCCTTTATTGGTTAAGGAGCTATAGTCGCATGGTCCAACTATAAATACAGATACACTATTCGATAATCACATATAGAATTGTTGAACCAAACTGTTAGAACCATCTTTACTGACTGTTCACTAACAAGGCCATGGTCGTCCCTTTCCTCCATCAACACAGGGCTTAAAAACTCATCGTCTCCATCAAAGGTAGTACACCTCTGTTTCATGGCACTAGTGGCTTTTTTCTCCTTCAAGTTTCTCTTTTTTTCCTTCGCACCTAAACCTTAGTCCGTTCCATCCTCCATATGCCCTATTAGCACATGCTAGTAGCCTTCAGATAAAGAGACATCGATGTCCACAAAATACTCCCGTCTGGCCTCATCCAAGGTGGGCACCAAAGTTTCAAGTGCCCACAGCTATAAAATAGGTATTGTGATTAAATTTTAGGAAAAATTATTATACAAATTCACAGCACAAATTAGTAGTTGTTCACTCACATGCTGATATGACTCCAACTTCTCAATGCCTTGTGGAAGTCTTTCGGCTTCTAATTGCATTGCCATTTGCACATATGTGGGTAAACGTTGTCCTTAAGAGCAGAGGAGTAACTATTTTTCAAAAGGCCAGAATTGCCTCAATTGCCTAAAACTACAAGTTAAATGTAACCATTATCAGATCGTAAATAGTAAACTAGTGCAACCATCAATTATTATGCTAAAAGAACATTGACAAATGTTACGTGATGGTACTTGTATTACCCATGCAAATTAGTAAATGTTGTAACGTAAATGATTATCCTTCTGCAAGTTTAAGGTAGGCACTTCAAACCCCTTCAATAGGTAGTCCTCGGTCAACCTCCAAACATAGTGACCTCAGGGGAAGGCATTCCAAGCATCGATGTCCTCCACCAATGATAAAAACCAAAGCATCACTCATCTACGATAGTCTTAACCAAATAAAATGTTATTCGTGATCAAGACAAGTGCCATCTTAGTTACGTCTCCTAGTCGTTGAAAGTTGCCTCCATGGAATGCATCAAGCAACACCTACAGCTTAACATTCTACTGCTCGTTCTAGCATCTCGCATGAATTTCATCAAGAACAACCTTGTATGGTCATGTGAACATATCAAGCATTCGACCAAACTTCAGTCTGGTGATAAGGTAGAACTCTTACTTTGATATAGATGCCTTGCTCTTGCCAATAACAAACCAGAGCTCATGGTCCATTGACTTCATCTTAGTGATTCGACGAATCATGATGTTATGTAAGAGACCAGCATAAGAGTAGCCTTGTGGATATACGTCCAACAACATTTCGAAGCACGTACACTTGACTACATCGTATTTTCATTTCTCTTGGATTGTCTTGTTGATGTAATGCAGTTATGACCACTTACAGTAGGTGTTAACAGAGACCTTGAACACCCACTTATCCCTTGGCACAACAAGCAAACTATCAAGATCATCATACTGTCTAGACTGCATTTGCAAAACATGGCAGACATGCACAAGTGAATTAACCCATAATGTGCAACATGGTATACTGAAGAAAGAAATAAATGTTGTTACACGCAATGAATATCAATTAAATTGTTGGTACATGCCATGCATATCAAGTAAAATGTTGTTACACTTCATGAATATCAAATAAAATGTTATTACACACCATGCATATCAAGTCAAATGTTGTTACACGGCATGCTTATCAAGTAAAATGTTGTTACACGTTAAGCATCCTAAGACAAATGTGGTGACACGCCAATGTTGAGCAATGTCATGACATGCCAACCAGGGTGTGTTTACTATCTCGTTACACAAACTGCTCCTAAATACCTAATGTGCTGACACACTAACCATGGTGTGTCGTGACATGTCAATCATTGTAATTACTGACTCGTTACATAAATTGCCCTAAAATACCTAATGTGGTGATATGCTAAAAACCCCAAAAACTAGTTAACCCATTACACACCATATCAAATGTTGTAGTTCTCTATCTCCATAATTTACCTAAAAACCATCAAACCATGAAGAAAACAATTAAAACATAACAAATGCAAGAACACGAACATATCAAAGCAACCCAGAAAAAAAATGAATGAACAGAAGAAAGTTTTATTTTGAGATTGACTAACCTCTTCACTCATAACCAACATTGTTGCTATGATGTCGTTAAGCTTGCAATGAATGAAGTCGAACACTGTAGTCACTTTGGAAATGAGGAATGAATCAAATTGTCTTAGTTCATTCGCACAGATGTTCGCAAATTATGAAAAAGATAAAAAATATATAAATAATCAAAATGAAATGGCCTTATAATATATTATAAAATATTAATTCATTCAGTGAAAGTTCAAACGGTTTCCTTGTTATTTGTTTGCATTTTTTTTTTTTTCTATTTCAAACCATGGCGTGTCACATATTCAAGGCATGGCATGTCACCTGTTTAAGCCATGTCGTGTCACACATTCCCACCATAGCATGTCACAAACTCTAAACCCTATCATCTCACATATTTTCACCGTACTGTCTCATACATTATCACCCTATTGTGTCACAGATTCCCTTCATGGCATGTCACAAACTCTAAACCCTACCGTGTGACAACCATGTGGCATATGTTTACCATGCCATCTTACACATTCTCATCATGGTATGTCACAAAATCTAAACCTCGCCATGTCACAATCGTGTCACATATTCTCTCCATAGCGTGTCACAAACTCTAAACCCTACCATGTCACATATTCTCCCTATGATGTGTCGTACATTCCTATTATGCCATGTCACATATTCTCACTTTGCCATATCACATATTCCCTCCATGGCATGTCACAAACTCTAAACCCTATCGTGTCATAGTCATGTCACATATTCTCACCATAACGTGTCTCACAATCCCACCATCTCGTGTCACATCCCCACCATGTCTCATAACTATGTCACATATTCTCACCATGACGTGTCACACATTCTCACCATCCCTTATCACATCCCCACCATACCATGTTGCATTCCCACCAAGCCGTGTCACACATTCCCGAAACGCTATTTCACACACTTTAAACCTTGTCATGACACAGCAGTGTCACATATGTCTTACAGTAGCACAACCATTTCGTGCTTTGGATTCACATCTTACTCTTTTCGATTCACCACCATATCAGAGATTTCTGGTTTCACATCATTCTTGAAGCTTTGGATTCATCACAATCGGTTCCTCATTCGGTTTAATATCACCTTTCTGGTATTATCTGAATGTTATGTCTGAAATATCTAAAAAGCTATCTCCTGCAATATGATTTTGTTTTGTACAAGCTTCTTGAAAAAAAAATGGATGTTTGTACAAAATTAGAGGGAACAAATTCTTTGTAGATTTATTTTTCCCATTTTGCGCTTGTATGAAAGTGGGAATCAATGAAGAGGTCTCATTAAGGGTATTTTTGTTCCTAAATCTCTTCTTTTGACTAAAAACAATTAAATTTATCTGGAGGGCCATTTCTAAAAACACTTTACATTTAAGGGTTTAAAAAAATTTTCAAAAAATAAAAAACAATTGAAGCATTTTTTTTCTTTTGGTTTTAAAATTTTACTTCATCATATGTCAAATCATTCACTCAATGAATGTTTTCATCGGTTAATGTCCTATTAGCTTAATTAATAAATTATCGTATTAAAATATAATTAGATGAAAACAATTTTTATTTTTATTTGAGACTTGATAACCGAATAAATATTTATGTGCTTCAATACATACGAAAATAGTTCAATACCTAAATCATGAGTTGTCCCAGATAAAGAAAAAATGAGGAGAAATTAAACTGATATAAGAGATGAGGGCTACTCAGGCTAAATGTGAACGACTCCTGATAAAGGATTTTGCTTTTTAGTCCTATGATCTATTTACTTAACCATAATTTTCACCATCACCTGTCTAGTGCAGTCATTGGTATGAACATGTAGTCTATTATAGGATTTGGCAAGTGCAGATCATCAGAAAGATGAAAAGTAATTACCAAATAACCTGAGAACTAAAAACAAATCATTGGGTGAAAGCTTTCATATTTGTAATTATATTTTTTTTGGCCACTTAAAAACATATAGAGTATAATTTGATTAATATGTGGCAAACAGCAAGACGTACCCGAGGTTAAATAAAAGGGGAAAGGGCTAAAAATAGTAAGTAAACCAAGCCCCAACTTTACCTATACGTACATTGATAAAGTTAGACTGTAATTGGTTGAAAATTTGGTTGGGTGTAGCTTTAACAAGCACTCTGTATAATTGGTTTCGAACCACAAACAAGAAAAAGTCACTGTTGCTCCACAAGAATTCATCATTTGTAACCAGAAAAGGAAGAAATCCAGATACTTGTTAAGGGAAAAACCATGGGTGTGCAGTTGAATATTGGGGTTATATCATTGTTACTTTTGTTCACTTCAACTGCTAAAGCTCAATCTGATGTTTTCGATGTAGTTGCCAGGTATGGCGCAAAGGCTGACGAGGAGACAGATTTGAGGCAGGTAAGCAAAAATGCAGCTAATTTATTCTCCAAAGGTGAAGCATATAGAATTTTGTCCTAAAATTATTATTATTATTATTCTTATTATTTTGCCTTATAGCCTTTGCTGGATGCTTGGAAAGAAGCCTGTGAATCGACAGCTCCAAGCAAAATTGTGATTCCTGAAGGATCGTACTTGTTAAGCCAAGCAGCCTTGGAAGGTCCTTGCAAGGCTCCCATTGAGCTTCAGGTTCAGGGCACCGTGAAGGCTCCGGCAGATCCTAGCGCTTTCAAGGAGCCTAATTGGGTTGTCTTCAACCGCCTTGATCAGTTTACAGTGTCTGGGGGTGGAGTTTTTGATGGCCAAGGAGCCACTACTTGGGGCAAGAACGATTGTGTTAAAAACAAATATTGCGCCGCACTTCCCATTGTAAGGTTTTTAGCCCTTGTGTTAGTTGGAATCTTAGAATTTGTCCTTTTCCTTCAAACTCTTTTTAGAATTCGTCAAATTAAAGAAATACCGGTTTTCTTTTCTATTTTCTATCTAAATGCTTTTATTCGTGGACGGGAGCCATGAATAAATTTTCAATATCTAACATTAATTCCGCATCGAATAATTAGCAGATTATACATTTCACCCAATTTATCTACCAATTCAAAGTAATTATGTCACTAACCAAATTTATTTCTCGTGGTGCTTGTGCCACTCCAAAACTAAACAGAATTTAAGGTTCAATTTTGTGAGCAACGCTATGATACAAGACATAACTACCAAAGACAGCAAACAGTTTCACGTAAATGTTCTGGGGTGCAAAAACATCTCTTTCCTACGTTTCACCGTCTCCGCACCTGAAGACAGCCTGAACACGGATGGAATCCACATCGGACGATCAGAAGGGGTCAACATTACTAACACAGTCATTAAAACCGGTGATGATTGCGTTTCTTTGGGTGATGGTAGCAAGAATGTGATCGTCCATGGAGTAACCTGCGGGCCAGGTCATGGCATCAGTGTGGGCAGTCTTGGAAAGTTCCAAGATGAAGAACCAGTTGCTGGAGTTCAAGTCTCCAATTGCACACTCACTAACACTCAAAATGGTGTAAGAATCAAAAGTTGGCCAGCCTCCTATCCGGGCACGGCATCAGATATGCTTTTTGAAGATATTACCATGAATAATGTCGGTAATCCTATCCTCATCGACCAACAATACTGCCCATGGAATCAATGCAATTTAAAGGTACGTATACTTACCAAAATCCTGATGAAAGTGAGAAGGGTTAATCACCATTATTTAAGCTTAAGCAATTACTTAAACCATTATTTTGTTTATCCAGCTTCCATCACGTATTAAACTGAGCAACATTAGCTTCAAGAACATTCGGGGCACTTCTTCAACTCAGCAAGCTGTCAAGCTTATTTGCAGCAGCGGTTTGCCATGCGAGGGAGTGGAACTCGCTGACATTGACATTACATACAGCGGACCTGAAGGACCTGCAACATCCCAATGTGCCAATGTCAGTCCCAAACTCAGTGGCAAACAGAACCCGTCAGCATGTTCCAGCCCTGCCTAAGCGAGCCCCACCTCAACCGTTGGTTAATCTCTTTGGAAGTAGGAGCCAATGCACCAGGTTAAGTATTTACTATGAAGGCATCTTTAGGTTTCCGAATAAATGAAATTTTGCTTGTACATAAATCGAGATAACATCTCCTTGGCGAATAAAATCCACTGCCCCAAGTTAGTGTCTCATTGGTGCCTCTCCTCTAATTTAATGCTAAAACGTTACCTAATAGTGTTAATTCACAGCTTTTTGTTTAAAAGCTCCAGCTTTTAGTTTTTTTAACACAAGACTGCCGTTAAGTCACCTGATTTAATGTTAACAAGTTAAAAAGACATGAAAATAAGAATGGGACACCAGCTGGGGTAGGAGATTCCTATTCTGCATCATTACTGTACAACTTTGGTTACATAATTTCTAGGGATATTCAAAATCTTGACATAAATAGTCTCTATAGACTTTTCCTTCTTTTGTTTTTTTTTTTTGGCTTATAATTGTTATTCTCTTGCTAAATCATGAAATATATTATTACTCATACAAGTTAAAAATTAATTCATCAATGGTAGTATAATTGGTTTCAATTTATTTTTTGTTTTCTCTTTTTTGTTTATAATTAGGCAATAAAGGGTAGATTAATTTGTATTATACAACATTAACTTCATGTCTTGATCATACAGGCAAAAACGGCATCATTGTTTTTATTTTTATTTTCTAGTGTTGTTTCCAAATTTGAGAAGAAATAAAGGTGAAAAATTAAAGTAACGAATTGACACTATAATATATATATAATCAATTAATTTGAAGATAAAGAACTAATTAGAGTAACTTATAGTCAACAATCAATTGATCAAAGAAAAAAATAAAACAAAATGACTAACGAATAACCAATATGTATTGGAAAAAATTCAACAAAAAATTCAGAGAACTCTGCAAAAGAATATGTTATTTAATGTATTTTGTTGTTGGTTCAAAGAGAATATTGCAATTTTGTTTTAAACAAAAGAGAAAAGTTGGTATTCAACAATTTTAGTCCAAGCTACCGTAATAGCACTATGGACAACTGAATTCTTCATTATAGTATTCGTGTAGATTCTTAACGAGTCATGAACTGCTCAAATGCTCAAAAATAAGTCATCATTCAATCCAAGTCTAAAACATCATTTTCCACCATCGCATCATTTTCTCTCACTTATCTCTTTGTACCCTGTCCCGGTTGGATATTATTTTATCATTTTAGCCAAGAGAATTCGTCTGTCTTGTGAAATAAAATAGTTATAAGCTATTGAGAATTATGCTATGCCATATCGCAATAACAGCGTACCTTAGAGGACTCTTTCATTGATCACTTTCTCTTTGTCCTATTAATTAGTCTTCAATTTTATATTGCAAATTATTTAACAGCAACTTTGTTCTGATCGCCAAAAGTTCAAAAGCTCCGCATAATATATTACTTGTCTTCTATATCCCTAGTTCTCTATCTTCGCCTAATGATAAAGAAATTGACCATGAAAAAGGGCAAACTTGAAAAGGCAGACCAATCAGCAGCAAACATGATGGAGCGTCTTCCTCAGGAGGTCGTCCTCCACACACTATCCAGGCTTCCCCTAACATCTTTGCTGCAATCAAAGTCGGTTTGCCAAGCCTGGCGAAGCCTAATACAAGATCCACTTCTTATTAGTAAGCATTTCATGCATATGGCTAAGGACGACAATGATCCGCGCTTCATCTTACAAAGCAAGTGGCCTAACCCGGATCAGCTCCACTTTATAGATTTCTCTGCTCATAGCGAAGGGAAGGTGGTCTCAAAGAAGCTTCCAAATTCCGCTATGCTTATGTATTTGGTAGATTCATGCAATGGCTTGCTTTGCATGCATAATACTTCACGAAGCATTTACATTTACAGCCCGTTTACCCAGATTTTCATTGAGCTCCCAAAATTGATTAAGTATCCAGCACGGTTGGGACATTTGGGGTTCGGTTTTCATCCAACCTCGAAAGAATACAAGGTGATCCAGGTAGTATTTCGAAGACAGTTGCGAAGAGGCAACTCGTATGTAGCTACACCTACTTTAATTCAATCTGAGGTTCAGATTCTGACTATTGGAAACCCTGCTTGGAGAAATTTAGGAATGATACCTTACCGTCTTATTTGGCCGACATCAAAGGTTTTGGTAAACGGGAGACTTCATTGGTTTTCTGAGCCTAACTAGTATACGACGGCTAGCTTGCCTGTATCGTTTGACCTCGCAATTGAGCAATTCCAGGAGGTACCTAAGCCTGATTATTGTGGCTTAGACAGGTGTTTTCATCATCTGATGGTTCTACGCGGTTGCCTCTTAACACAGTCTTCAATAAGCATGCATATGGAAACTGTTAATGTATTTTCAAAATAAAAAGTTGTCTCTTTAAATAAAAAGTTATTTTTTTATATTGTAATATTATGTCTTATAAAATGAATGGTTGTCCTTTCATAAGATAATTATTGAAATAATACCTTTATCTAAAAGTTGAATATTGTAAAATGTAAAAGTGTTTTTAAGACAAAGAAGTGTTTTAATAAAAAGGTTATGTCCTTGAGAAGAGACACTTGCAGGTTTACATAAAGAACTTGTTGTCAACCATTTTGACACACCAAAAACAAATAAGATAAGAGCAAAAAAATAAAGTGCAATGAAAGTGTTATGTTTTGAAAACAAACATAAACACTTGAGTTTTCATCATCTATCAAAAGAATTCAAACTCTTTATAATCTACTTACTATAGAAAGTAAACTCTAAGACCGAATAACTTTATAAACTTTCGGATGTATCTATTGGTCTACTCTCGTAAAGTGAAAAACAAAATTAAATGTTAACTCCATTGTATCCCTAATTCTATTCACATTATTCTCTTTTGCATACTAAGTGGTAAGAGTGAAACAAGTCTTAAAGATAACATCTATTGAACAACTCGCTCTGAAGTCAATTTTTTTGATTTTTTAAATTTCCTCTAAACCCCATTTACATCAAAAAAAACTAAAGAGTTCAAAGGGTTGAACCATTGAATTAAACGTACCATTATCCGCATAGATATCAAAATGCTCGACTATATTTTTTTTTCTCAATCAACATAAAATTTTATATATAGGTTAAAGCTTTACAAGTTTTGATATCTCAACAACATGAGATGGTCATAACATTCAGCGCTAAACATCATCCAAAAATCACCAATTAGTTTCAGAAAAGGGAATCAACTTACATTCCCTCTTACCACTAGATAGATCAGTACTTAGCTGGGTTAAAGAATCTGCAAAACAATTAGTTTCTTTAAAAGTACAAATGAAAACAACCTTCCTTATGATTTTCTGTAATCTGTCTATTTAAAAAAAAAAAAGGAAAATCTCAATTGACCCTACAGTCTCCAAGTTGAATTGCACATCCTGCCACCTTAGTAGGACACAATGACAAAAAATTTCATACCATTCCTAGTAAAGAGAGAAAATATGGAATGTAGTTTCCATTGCCACAAGTTCGACATAATCCAATTCTTGAACTCTCAAAGGTTAAAAAAAAATTCCTACAGTAGCACTTAAAGAGTCTCAAAATTCCTCCACATCCTAGGGGATTCTAGTTTTTTCCTAACCAATCCGCGTTGAATATGAGTTCATCATTTCTAGGAGGAGAACACGAAACAGCTTTTGGAAAATCTACATTGTTTTGAGGCATAACAGAAATATATGGATATCTCCATATCCCAATCTCATCAATGACTGCATTTTCTTCATTTGCTTTAATCCGGAACTTAGATTCATTTTAATCATTCAATTAATTCTTCTCGATCCCATCTTGTTCCACTAAAAATTAAATTATTTCTCACAATCCATAAAGATAAAAAAGTACCCGGCATACTGGTTACCATCTTTTTTTTCATAGCACCATTAATGATTAAATGTTTACTTTTTTTTTTTGGACGTAGATTAAATCTTCACTTGACTGTAAAAATGATTTAACAGAATTAGGTACTTCCCCGGCATTGACAGACACAACTCCATTTAATCTGTGAAAAATATAATGAAATTAAAATATGATCATATGCATACGTAGTTATTATTTTCAATAATATCCCTCTTGCTTTCAAAAAAACTTTCAGTAGGATTAATGCAGTCCCAAATGACCAATCATAAGAAACTTTTAACATTTAAGGGGACAATGTATTTTCAAGTAGAAGTAAAACTTAGCTTTTGGACCTTCCGCAATGACTGATATCGCATGACAAATGTGGCTTGCTCACGGATTCCAAAGACAATTGTGCTCAACTGAACAGAAAAGATGATAATTGCCATTTCAAATTGAAGGGCACGAGTGCCTAAGTGAACAAGAAAGCTTTGCTCGGGTTGAGGGAAATGGAGGGAACGCGAAGGGAAAGCGAGTGGTACCCCCACCCTTATTTGGAAAACAATATTATGGAAGGGAAGGGTTACTTAGAAGGGCAGACATCATAAATATGTAAGCCTCGAAAATCCTTACCTTTGCTTTCGATTTGGATTAATATTTTTAATTATGCAGCCAAAATTACCCTTAAATTAAGATATATTTTTTAACTTATAAAACGAGAACATTGTAAAAAGCCATGATACAGTATTTATCATGTCATTTTCTTTTCTTTAACTAAATGAAGTTGATGATTAATCTCTCCCTTCCTTTTCTTCTTTTTTTTATTTTAAAAAAATTCCAAAAATGTGGAACCTTACCCTATACTCCCTCTTCCTCCCTTTCCGCTTATTCCCTTCCCCTGATAATTCCTAAAACAGAAGCGAGGGTAACAACGTAAGTATGGTTATTGTAGAAATTAAATATAAAAAGAAAAAAGAAGGATATGTACCTAGTTGTATAATTTGATATGACCCTTTTC
This sequence comes from Theobroma umbraticum, assembly GCF_002168275.2. Lineage (NCBI taxonomy): Eukaryota > Viridiplantae > Streptophyta > Magnoliopsida > Malvales > Malvaceae > Theobroma > Theobroma umbraticum. The sequence goes on along the minus strand of NW_018397255.1, from coordinate 10,033,140 downwards.
GTTCTTTTACGATTTTTTATAACCATTTTTGTGGCTTCTTGTATGGACAAGACCAATAATACAATCGAGAAATGTACTTTAGTGGATCCTGTTTATACATCACCATGGATGACAATTCCAATTGCGGCTTAATCAAGTATTGCTCTTTTTTTCTAATGGATATTGGATTTATACTATCTCCGTCTTTGTAGACAGGCATGGCCACAGAAGAGGACTCTCCTCTCTTAATCCTTTTTTTGAACTGGATAGTTGATATAATTCTCTTCCTACTCTTAGGTAGAATTGTAGTTGATACCACACAAAGTTGTTCTCCTAAAAACATTAGGCAACTGGCAGCTAGATGGCTAATGCTTTAGTCATAAAATCCAAGCCCAAAATGAAATCAAAGTCATCTACAGTGGCCGTAGTTATGTTCACCTTCCTTTCCTAGGAACTAATCTTAACCTTTACATCTTTGGAGTTTCCCATAATAGCTGAGGCTGATGAGTTGACTGTTTTCATCTGCCTGAAGTCTTTTTCCACATTGAGACCGTATCTCTTTGCCTCTCCCAGAGTGATGAAGGTATCGAAGGCCTTTGTGTCGAGCATGGCTTTAGTCTTTTTATTGTTCACCAACACATCCACATACTTGAGACCTTGTTGAGGCTTTTTCTTCATCTTTTCTAATTGCGCTTACAAGGCACTAAGGAATCAAATTGAACCCATCCACATTGGTTACCTTTCAACTTCCTCGACTAAGGTCTGGGCTCGAAGAGCTTCCACATTAGTAATACATATTGTGCTAAGAGCTGCTCGATGTGGGTAATACGCTACTCAATGAAGTTCATTGCAAAGAAAGCAAGATATTAGGGCTCGAGGTTTAAAACCCTACAATTTAGTTGTTCTTGGTTACAATGTGTCCCTAATGGTCGTCTCTTTTCTCTTCCCCCACTCGAGGGTCTATTAACTCTTGGGAACTTCACCCCACTGTTAGAGCTCAAGCTATTGGTTCTCGATGGAAGGTCCTTCCTTTTATATGAGTTATTACTATAATCAATAAGATGTTCAGTAGCCTCTATTGTTGAAGTCACATCCTATACCTTTTGTTGTTGTAACTCTATCCTTGCTCATGGCTTCAAACCCTCAAGAAAATAAAACAACTTATCTTTCTCGATCATGTCCCTAATATCCAACATTAGGGCAGAGAAGTTTTTGACAAATTCTCATACTGACCCAATTTGCATCAGCTCTCACAATTTCCAACAAGCTGTGTACTTTATATTCTCAAGGAAAAACTGGCTCTTTAGTTTTCAATTAAGGTTCACCCACTTCTAGATGAGGCACTCGCCATTGACAAATTTGGAAAGTCACCATAATTTTGTGTCCCCTACAAGATATATTACAATCATCGCCACCTTGTCATGCTCTGACTTAGCATGCATAACTCGAAAGTACTATTCAATATCAAAAAAGACGTTCTCCAACTCATTTGCATCTTTAATCGTTTTGTATAACTTGGGCTTTGGCACTTTCGCCCTTTTCCCTCGATCTCTTGGGTTTGCATTATTATTACCTATAACAATAATCAAAAGGTTGACCTGAGCTTTTAATTCTCCAAACTTGATTTAGAGAATACTCAACATATCCCTGGTCTCATCACTTAAGGTATTTATTATCTCGAGTAGTTCTCGATGGACTATCTCAATTTCATCTATTCACTCACATAAGACCATCTAAGCTTTTATTGTGACCACCACGGCCTCTAACTCATCAATTCTCTGATGGTCCTCTGATGCACTCTGCATGGTCATCATGTTTGCTCTTTCACTTAACACATCTCGTCCGTGCTCTAATACCCACTGTCACAAACTATGCTCCTTCACTTAAGTATATGATAGTCCATGCAATACTTGAGTGGACTCTTTCTCACAAGCCAACCAATAATTGATTTATATCTAATCAAATATCAATAATAGCCACAAATTAGATTAAGACAATGCACATGAAAATCATAGGACATAATGGATGCCATATACACAACCACTAGAGCCGCATAAAGAAAAATGTTTTATTGATATTGAAATAAATACAAAAGGACCAAGACGAGCCATTGTCGGGCCAAAGAGACAACCCTAGATAATTCACTACAAACATACCTTTACTAATAAGGTAGCCTAACAATCCTTCGACTATTCACCCTCTATAAAGAGTTTACGAGATTTTATAAGTATTTTACCAATAGCCATTACAATGCGTGAAATGAAGACATTCTTTTCCTAATAAGTCTTCCCCCTAAAGACTTAACAAATATTTCTATAGATGTCACCAAGTACAATTACAATGTTTAAAAAGGAAACATCTCCCTTAAAGATACAAAAAATTTAACCTCTCAAGCAATTCTTTCCTGTCATAACCCTATATAAAATTGACTCATGACATGCATGTAATTGTACTACTAGAATAAAAATAGACAGAGCTCCTTTCTGCCTCATCATATTAATTATTAGTTATGGTTGAATCTAGTGTTGGACCTTACAACTTTCAACTGTTTCTATCACAAGCATATACGTTGTTCTCACGTCTCGAGAATACTTTTTTTTTTTCATTCAAGAAAGCCATTAAAGCTAAAATAAACCATATTTTAGTCCCTTTATTTTAATTTTTATAATTATTTATAAAACAGCTTCGGTTTTACATGAAAATTTTGGACATTATCATAATATCAAAATATTTTAGTTGAACTCTCGTGATTATTATTATTATTATAGAAACTAAGATCCAATCTGAAACAAGTTTTAGGATTTTGTTCATAAAAGATGTCTCAGAAATATAAATTCAAATCTTTAAATACAGAAATTTTAAAAAATTCTCAATATAAATTAAAGAAAATTCTCTCATGATTATTGTGGGTTTTTTTTTCTTTTTTATTGATTTTTTGGTTAAATTTTTAAGGATTGTTGTCTTTTAAAAAATTTATAAACATAGTAAATTTTCAAGAAACTCATGTTTATATGAAAATTTTGGATTTTTATAGTTACAATAAAAAATCGTATTTAAGATGGTTGGCAGACCGTGGAGGGCAGACGGTGAAGGGGTGCAAGTGGGTGACGGTAACTACATGTGGTGCATGCAGCCGCCAGCCGCCCCCCTGCAAGCCTGGGCAGACCAACCTTGAGAAGAGTGGTGTCACATGACGCCACTCATTTAGTAAAAATTTTTACTTTTTAATTTTATAATTTTTATAGAGTTTTATTAAGTTTTAGGTAGTTAAAAATACTAATGAATTTATTAATTTTTTTATAATTTTGTAAAGAATGGAGTCAAAGATTCGAAATCAAAGAAAATTCATTAAAAACTAATTTATATATTAATTTTTAAATATTACATGAAAAGATAAAAAGCTTTTCTTTTATAATTTAAAATTTTATTAAAAAAATCAAAATCTAAACTACTCTCCTTCCCCATTCTACTCTTAAAATCTGCAGTGATATTTTTTCTTCTTAGTGCTTGATTGCATTTTTCACTCTCCCTATCAAAAAATTCAAGTCCTATATTGAATAGTGATGAGTGAATAAATGATTGCTTAATGACATATATTAAAAAAGATGTATTTGATAATATTTCTACAAATGTTATCACGCACCATAAAATATGAAAAATTATCATGAATAATTATAATTATTTTAAATATTTTTACCTGTATGAATGAATGTATTGAATTTATATTTTCTTTAATTTAATATTAAAATTTTTAGTTTATGAGTTTTAACATATTTATATTTTTTAATTATTATTATTATTTTAGTTATGAAATAGCTCAAAAAAATTTTTAGGTCTACCCTTGCCTGTAAGTGGCGCTTGTAGTTGCTGTTGCCTACAACCTCTATTTTTTTTTTTTTTACTATTATACATTTCAAAAAATTCATTTTTTATTTTTTAAATTAAAATAAAAAAATTATAAGATAACTAAATAAAAGTCCAATGGACTTTGTGGGCCCTAAGAAGAAATTGAACTTCGGCTCATTCTAAAGAAAAAAATTTGCGGTGGAACCAAAGCCCAATTTGTAAATTAGACCCAATTTGACCTAGTTCCACCGAAGAGACAATTACACCTAAAATAACTTGGATTTAAAAAGGCCCAAATCATTTAGTTATTAACAAAAAATATAAACTAAAAAGTTAAATTATGTAATTAATCCCTGAACTCTATCAAAATAGTGAATTTAGTTTCTATACAATAATTTTTTAAAATTCAATTCTTATACTTACCAAAATTGATAATGTTAATTCAATATGTTAAAAATTCTTTAATATCTATATTGATATGGCGTTTGGTTATATTAATGTGGCATTTTTTTTATGCGATATTGAATCTTATGACATGGCAACAATGACGAAATATTTCACAAATGATGTAATAGTAGCATCAATATGACATGATTAAAAACTGACTTGGACTCTTCAAGTGTAGACATATAATTATTTAATGTGAGTTAATGGTTTTAAAGATGATTGGGAAAAAAAACAAATAAAAAATACTAATGGGTTTCTAGAATTTAGGAAAAGAGTTGTAAGATGAGGAATTGAATTTTTATATTTTATAATTTAAAGCAATGAAAAGAGTATTGTGAAATAAATAAAAAATGTCACATTATCATTAATAGTTCATTATATTCAATGTCACATCAAAAAGAAATATCATAAGTAATAGAAAAATTTTAATACTGTTAACAATTAGATTGACCTTATCAATTTTAAAAAATATAAAGACTTAGTTTTTACAGATTATTATATAATAACTAAATTCACCACTTTGTCCGTGTACATGGACTAATTGTGTAATTTAACCAAAATAAAATAAGTAAATAAAAATGAAAATAAAGCAAGAAAAATGGGGAAAGACAATTAAATTTTCCAAACCAAATGATGTGTCTACAAGCTCTTTCACTAATTTTAGACATAAAATTATCATAGTTTCAATTTAATTATGAAATTTTATATTTTAATGTTAAATTGTTTAGCTTGCAAACAGTATCCAAATTAAATTAAAATAACTTTTTTTACAAAACTATTATTATTTTAATAATGATATAATACTTGAAAAAGTTAACAAATTATTTTTAAAAATTTAAATAAATTATTATTCTTTTATTACGTACAATCAAGTCCATACATATTTATTTTGAGTTAAATAAATTTTATAACTAATGGTTAATTAACTATCATTAATAAAAATATCAATTGTTATTAATAAAGTATTATTTATCATTTTACATTTATATGGTACTGATATGGAGAGTAAAAAATCTCACATAATCATGTCATCATATTATATCAATATGTCATATCATCATCTAGTATGTCTTGTCAACATAACACATCACATGATATAAAATGATAAATGATATTTTTACCAATAACAGCTGTTTAACCATTAATTATAAAAATTTATTCGATTTAAAATAAAAATATAAAAATTAAATTGAATGTAATAAAAAAATAAAAAAAATTATTAGTTAAATTAAGTCACCTTCATCTTAAAAAAATGAAATCACCTTAAATTAATTAAAGTCACAATTACAAAAATTGTTCATCTTCGAGTTTTCATCACGGCCTAAACAGGAATAAGAAGACACTCGAATTTTATGTCACTGGAACATGAACAAAACAATTACAGAGGAATTTCACCATCGTCAGCAATCACAACTTTGCTTTTAGGTGTACCGTTCTGCCTTCCTTTAACTTCAATTTTGTAAATCGCATCCACTCCAGGCACCACCTTTTTAACACTTATTTGAATTTTTTATTAATTTAAAATTTTTTTAAATATTATATTTATAATAATCTTTAACCAGCGCGTATAGACGGTTAAGTATCTATTATATCTAACTTTTTATAAGAAATTTTTTTTTTTTGAAAATTATAAGCTTTTCTCATCTCAATCTTAAGGCGGTGTTCAATGTGTAACATTACATACAGAGGATCAATTTCAACGCCACTAACTTTGAAATTTTAATTTTAATAGTTGTGCATAATGGTACTTTAATCAAGTAAAGCTTAGTCATTATCAAAGCTCAATTATTTCCATCATTTCTTGATAATATTCTTTATTCTTCTTGTCATTTTCAGTGCATACAAAAAGCGGGAAAAGGGGGAAAATCTGGAGGAAATTAGAGCTCAGCACTTACCAAATCGTGTTGATTAAGCAAAAGATAGAGACAAAAAAGGAGGTCGAAAGATACTTTGTAAGTTTCATGTTAATTTTCATTAGTGACAATGGATGGATATTGCTTTAAGAATTTCCTTCAGCATTGTCATTGGTTGTAACAGCTTTGTTTTTCTCACTAAACGTATGATAGCTAAGAGGACAGCCATTGAAGTGAAAGGTTTCAATCTTGCTACAGCATTTCCCACAACTTATCTCAATCAACCATAGAATGACAGAGCCTTGTCATTATTAATCTTTTTAAATTGAAAATGAAAACAAAAGTGATTTAAAAAAAATTGCCTTTTCATCCAACCTTTTTTGTTCTGAGAGATTGAGGCTAAATTTGCAATTATACTATAAGTTAATATTTAATTTTATCATTACATTTCAATTTCATTGAATTTGTTATTGTACTTTTAATTTTATTGATTTTTAAATCAAAAATGATGAAATTTACGGATAAATTTATCATGTGAAATAACAAAATATTTCATGAAATATTCTAATTTTATTGTCTTTGTCCAAAAATTAACGAAATTGTAAGTATAATGTCAATATTCAATAAAATTGAAGTATATATATTGACAAAATTCAATAGTTAACCATAATACAATGGTAAATGACCTTAGTCTTGTATATTGGCGTTCAATTCTCTCACATTTTTTAGAGTTATAATTTGTTTCAATTTTAAAGGTGATTAATTAATGCATGTAGTGACATAAACACGTTACAAATAGTTAAACATAGAGTCTCTTTGACTTAGCTATTTTTTAGCTTAAAAACAATTACTATTATAAAGTTCTTATGAAAAATAATGGCTTTTAAGATTAAGCCAAAACTGTTTAGTAAACTGTTTGGCAAAATAAATTATATAAGATCTAATTGTAGTTAAAATTATGATAAAAGGTATTTATGTCATCTTCGATCACTTAATAAATTAAAGTGGAACAAGTCTGTTTCAAGTTAATATATGATTTTAGATGTTAAAATAAAAAAAATCCATACAGAAATAAAGCATCTCTCAAACTTTGTATAGTAGTAAAAGTATTTAATTTTTGTTGATCTAGCAAACAATAGAAACATGATGCTTCAATTCCCCAAGAAAGAAGAGAAAAAAAGAAACAACGTATTTGACATTAAAATCCTTTTTAGTGAAGAAGAGAGAAAACATTTAAATAGTACTTGAATGTAATTTTCAATTTTAGGTCTTCTTTTCTCTTAATCTTTGTAAAAATAAAAAAAATCATAGATTTTGTTATTCTGTTGCGGGGTCTTCCGTTTTTTTTAGTAGTCTTTATAAAGAGAGGTAAAGGAGAGAGAGATCGAAACTTGCGTTGGAGAAATGTGATTTGCAGAGGGAAGGAGAGGAGAAGGAGATCGATTGAGAGAGAGGGGTATTTCTTAAAAAGTTGGTGTATTTTTAAAAGAAAATAAAGATAAAGCTCCTCTTTGGAGCTTCTTTTTAAGCTATTTTGGTTTAAATTTTGTTTTTTTTAAAAAAGCTATTTTTATCTTTAAAATCTTCTCGAAATCCTATTTGGCCTAACTTATACTTTTAAGAGATAAATCAACTGAAAAAAAGTAAGCACAAACAGGCACATAATATATATATTTTTTCATTTTAAATAAGTGATAGTACCATTGAAGATTCATTGTTCTTCTAAAGGAAAGGCCTGCAATTAGATTTTTATTCATCGACAATTTCTATATCTCGATCTTGCTACTGGTTCTTCCCCAACTTAGAAGTAATCAAGCATACATAGAATAAGACTTCTTTTTTGGAACACAGAATTGAAAAATCAAGAAATTGCTTCAAGGTGGGTAACAATACCACTTTCCTTAAAATGTAATTCTACCCTACTTATAGTGTGTAAAAGAGTTATCGACATATAAATCTCAAAAATACAAGGAACCTCAGTAATTGATTGTGTTTTGCATTGACAAAATCGACTCACTGAGCAAGCACCTGTGTATAACAAGATTGCCTAACTTTTATAAGATTCTTTGTAGCGAAATAATATAGAAGAAATCTGAAGAATATTGAGAAAGGAAAAAGATGTTTTCTCTATTCTGTGTTTTCTTTTACCTTAGGAGAAAGTCTATTTATAAGCAAAGATGCCTTTTTTCAACATACACAAGGATTTGTTTTCAACAAACACAATTGTCTATTTTCCAACAAATATAATTTTTAGTTTTTTACCATAATTATTTGAACAACTATAACTCTTGAACAATCAAAATTGTTCAAAAGACTTTCTTTTTTTTTCTTTCTTCCATAACTATTGTTGAAAATGTCCAACACTCTTTTCTTTTTCTTTGTTGATATTTGGTTGTGAGTTAAACAAAATATTTTATGCACTTGACATCATTCATTGTTTCAATTTTAATTGTTCAAAAAAGAAGGCAGATTAAAATCATATTTGTTGACATTTTTTTATATAAATTCCTTAACTAGCAAGAAATTTTGTTCTGTTCTAATGGATTCAATGTATTTACAATTCTGTTGATTTTTTAATAAAATACTAAAATTAGAATATTTCATAAAATATACTTTTGTTAATACAAGTGATAAATTTATAGGTAAATTTCATTATTTATACTTATTACAATGAAATTGTAATACCACAATGAGTTTATAATTGGATAATGTATGACTGTAGATTTATTAGGAAATATACGGGTATCCTCAAATCAATGACAGAATATCTTAGGGAAAATATTTCCTTATGTAATCTTTCCTTATTTTCTTTTTACTTGTGTACAAAGAAGTCTAGGATTAAAATACTTTTTTATTTGCTATTTACTTTACTTGCATATTAAGCAGGCTTAAATCTAATTGGCTATTATAAATAGCCCCCTATATAGCCTTTTATTTTCATCAAGCAATCAAACAAATTGGCTATCAATCAATTTAGTTCCTTGCTTAGATCCTTAGTATTTTCTACATGATATTAAAGCCCAGTTGTTCTTTTTTGTGAAAATATTTTTTCTATGGCACAAAAACTAATAGAATCCCAAGCAAAATCTTCTGCCAAAACCATGAACAACAAGCCACTCCACTATCATTTATGTAATTCTGACAAACTAGGTGATTTATTAGTATCTCATACATTAAAGAGGCCCAACTATTCAACATGGAGGAAAGTTGTTGTTAATGCTCTAAGATCAAGACACAAGCAGGTATTCGTGGATGAAAAATTATCAAAACCAAAAGAAGATGATTGGCTAACTTGTAATGCTATGGTAGTAGCATGGTTGCTAAACTCACTCAATGAGGAGTTACATAACAATGTTGCATATCATAATACTACTTATGGCATTTGGATAGCTCTAGAAAAGAGATTTTCACAAGGAAGTAGACCTCAAATTCAAGAACTGAAAAGGGAAAGAGTCAACACTGGACAAGGTGAATTAACAATTTTAATACTATACAAAAATGAAGGACTTTGAGATCAACTTCAAAGTTTTTCCAAGGCTTATGGACGAGGATGTAGAAGTTGTGCATGCGGAGTCTTGGCCAGGGAAAACAAGAAAAAAATTGCATCAATTTCTAATGAGATTGAATGATTTTTATGCTACTGTAAGATCAAATATTCTTTGTAAAAATCCATTCCCAACTTTAACAACTGCTTATCCTCTATTGAGTTTAGAAAATGTGACGATGGTAGAGCCAATTATGAAAGCAACAACATTCAAAGTATATTCTAAAAAGAGGAATCAAAATCCAGATGATAACTCTATTATATAGAGTTATCTTGCCATATTTTTAGTGATAAAATGGATAAGTCTTTGAGTTTAAGCAAAGTTGGAAGCATTTTTCTTTGTTTTTCTTTAATTATTTAACTCATGATTGAGCTAGTTTATTTCAAGTTATTTTAGTTCTTTTGTATGGTAAAAATGCTTATTTTAGCTATGGTTGATTTAGTGCTTATGTTTTCAAGGTCCTTAAAAGAGAAGGGGTCAAGTGGTAAAGAATTGCTCAAGTTGGCCAAGTGCAGACTTCACTGAACATGCAATGGCATTTCAGACATAACTCAAGCTATAGAAGTCCAATCAACGTGGTTCTAAGACCATTGGAAAGCTAAGAGGAAGTTCATGTTATCACTTCTCCTAGTTTTGATTTGAGCATGGTCAAAATTGTGTTAAAAGTAGCTAGATCATAGTAGTTTTGCACTAGATAGCTTGAAGGAAAAAAGCATGGAAATAGCCAGCATAGTGTTGTAGTGCTAGCTCTCAGTGCTGCAACACTGTCCTCCCTTAACAAACAGAACCTCTAGTGCTGTAATGTTGTCCTCATCAGCCATACTCCCCACCAAGCAGTAAGCTTAGTGCTACAGTTCCACACACTCAGCACTGTAGCACTAACTTAAATGAAGAAGTCCAGACCCTTCAATCTTTCAGATCAGAGGGCCATGTAGAGTGCTATAAAAAGAGGCCTTTTTAGGGCTAAAAGGGGAGGATTCTAGGAGACCATTTTGGGCAAAAGGAGGCAAGAACAAAAGAGGAAAAAAGGAAAGGAATCAAGAGTTAGAGGATCAAAAAGCTACAGCAAATCATTTTCTCACTCTAGATTTGATTTTCTCTCTCTCTCTAACTTTTTGTGTAGAACAATGCTTCACTTTGCTGAAATTTGTATTTTCCTCTTTAATATGTTGAACTAGAATTTTTAATCTAGGATTATTGTGGATTTTAATAAATAGCTTGGATATTGTGATGGTTTATTGCTTATTTTCTATGGAAATATTGATGTTTACTCAAATAGGAGTTTATTGCCCATTTATTAGCTTGATCACCATTTAAATGTGTCTAGGTATTTTGGTGACACTTGAAAAAGTTAGTCTAAATTAGACCTTGATTTGGGTAATGTGTGTTCAGTACACTTAGAAAGGAATTTTAGTGTTTTGATGTGCAATTGGAGTAGACATATATTTAATTGCCACGCATAGTCAATTTTTAGAACCTTTGCTTAAAGAACTTAATTTAGTTGTTTATATAGTGATTCAATCATATTAAGCAAGTGTGTAATATCTCGACAAAGAATTACACATACTTTAAGATTCTAGACTAACATCAATTTTCATTGAGATTAAGTAATTAAGCAAGCACAATTTCAAGTGACATATTAAAGGATACCTTAATCCTAGACTATTAGACCATTGCTTCCACCTTAATTTGCTATTTGTACCTCTTAGATTAGAGTTAGTTAATTAGATTACTTTTTAATCATTGTTCAAAATTTGGTACTTGGATAAAATTAGCTTGTTTTAATTTTAGTAATTAGCAACAACAATTAAATCAACTCCTTGAGGGATCGACAAACTTAACTTATCACTATATTATGCATTGCGATAATGTGCACTTGCATGCAGTCTTTGCTTGTATTTTGCATTTAATTTAAAGCACATCTCATATCACACAAGCAAAAGATTTAATACACAACACCAAAGAAGAAGCCAAAATGTTAACATTTTAATAAAAGAAGTCACATAAAAAAAACTATTTTGAGATTGTAGGATATCCACTAAATCGGCAGTGGAAGAAAAAGGACATGCATTCCCAAAAACAAGCAAATCAACAATAGATTGTTCTAAATCCAACAAGGTTATCTCAAACACAGTTTGATTAACTGATGGCAATACGTGATGGAGACAAACAAGGAACTTCCACTGTCAACTTTGTTAAGGTTCACTCTCCACCAATTTAAGGGAGGCACAAGGCGAATACCCACAATATCGACGACAAGCTCGTTGGAGTCTAAACCCGTCACCCAAATCAAAGAGAGAATATCTTGGGGAGAATATCTCTTTATGTAATCTTTCCCTATTTTTTTCACTTTACTTGTACTCTAAGTAATTGTACTCCAACAATTACTTTATTTGCACACCAAGTAGGTTTAAGTCTAGTTAGCTATTATAAATAGCCCTACATGCAGTCTTTATTTTCATCAAGCAATCAAAGAAATTAGATATCAAGCAATTTAATTCTTTGCTTAGATCCTTGGTATTTTCTACAAGATTCAAAATGACAATTTTGTAATCTCTTTCAATATTAATGAAAGTGCTTTACCAAAAAAGTGTGTTAAAATTATGGAATACTCATAATAAAAAAATACCTCGTAGAATAAAAAAGTTAATTATCTCACTCATAATTTTCTTTTAAAAAAACCATTGTTATAATATATATAAGAATGGGAAAAATGTTTTTTAAGCCCTCAAATATAAGGTCTTTTTAGAAAAAAAAAAACCCTCCTCACCATTTTAATTGGTTTTAACTAAGAAATAAGATTTTGGGAGAAAATTACCTTTAATGAAACCTTGTCATTTATGCATACTCTCATTCATGCACAAGTTAGTGAAAATAAATCTAGCCAGAATTTGCTAAACGATATTTTGTTAAAAACCTCCTCAAGTTGCAGGAGATGATTTTTTTGACATTGGCATAACGTTAAACACTAGGTATACTACACGACAGGTTTATTAAATGATTGTTTGATTCATTCTCAAAGACCGAAAAGTGTTCAAACAAGTTCAGAGCAAAGTAATCAGTCATAGCAAACAAGTTCATAACAAACGATAAGTTGGTGAATGTCGAATCTTTTGTTGTGTTTTTTAGTGGGTTTTGTAATTTGAATTCCATATTGCTTAAGAATGTGATTTAGGGTTTTATTGTTAAATGGCATTTGGTGTTGCTTGAAGTTGTTGAAATCCTCAAAGATGTTACTCGCCATGCCCATTTAGGTCGAATGTTGTTAGCATTTGAAGAGAAAATGGGCATGACATGTAACAAATCTAGGGATTTCCCTAAGTGCATGAATATGGCGTGTAAAAACCAATGAACTTTAGGCATTACGTGTATCATCTCAAGATTAAATGGATAGTGTGTAGCATCTTACGAATTTTAGGCATAGCGTGTAACAATATAGTAATTTTACGCATGGCATGTAAGAAATTAGTTATTATGCATCGCATGTAGCAAATAAGAATTTATAGGCATGGTGTGTCACAATATAAATTTTTTTGTAAATATTGTGTAACTTCTCTAGGTTAATTGTTCATTGCATGCAGCTTACATGTGCATTACTGTATTTCATTGCAGATGGATTTTAAAGAGTACAAGAACCCTGATGTGAAATAGAAGGAGAAATCGATCATGGTGACTCCAAAGGAGGAAGATGTGAAACTAGAAATCCCCAAGTGCTACTTTTTCATCGGTCTCCTGCACAACATAATACTTTGCAAAATCAATGAACTAATGCAATGGAGCATCAATACATAGTAACCAGTAGAACGAAGCCAAAATGGACACAATGTCCAATGATTATTCTTCATGTCTCTTTTTTCTAGTTTAAGCTTAACAAAATTGGCGAAGTGGAAATAAGACACAAAAAGATTAATTATTTGGACATGTGTCCATTTTTGCACTAGTTTAAGGTTGAGTGTTTAGGGTTTATGGTTGAGATGAGAAATGATATAAAAGAACGAGAATTCAATAAATATGAGTGAATTGGAATTAATATAACTTTACTGTACTCTCAAAATGACTTACAAATGACTTCATTTATATGCTAAATTACATAGCTATTTATACTAGTTGAAAGAATCTAGATAGAAAACATAATATTAAATGAATATTCAAAATGGAACAACTTTAAAATGAAATAGTTTTCGAAGAAAGCAGTTGAAGAGACATTTAGTCTTTATACATTTAACCACAGTAATGAGTATCAAGACTCCTAAGTTAATGTCTCAAAACTTTGTGTCTGAATTTATAGTTGTTGAATGAATGCAAGTGATTCTTAATAAGATGTTTTTGATCAAACACATAAACATGTAGGCCAACTGTTAGTTGTAATGCATGGCGTGTAACAACTCTATTTGTTGGTATGGTGTGTAGTGACATTTGGTAATATAAGCGTGGCATATAGGGCTTAGTGAAAAATGTTATTGTTACACGCCATATATCAATAATTAATTTTTAGGCATGTAGTGTAACGATTTAGTGATTACGCGTGGCATTTAGCAACTTAGTGATGATGCATGGTGTGATTGAACTAAATATTGTTAAGGTTGGCATGTAGCAACTGAGGATATTTAGGCATGGTGTGTAATAACTTAGTTTGACATGTAAAAACATTTAATTTGCTTTGCATAGGGTTTTAAACACTCTGAGTAGTCATTTTAAAGACAACCCATGAAGCAAATCTCCAAATTCCCTTGGCTCTCTACTTGTCTTTTTATTTTTTGAAGAGTGGGTGCCAATTGAAGTGTTTCTAACGTATTTTCATAAATCAAAATGTAATTTTTTTCCCCATCGAAAATACTTGTTTCGTCTAAAAATCGAAGAAAATCTCCTATGAACTAAGTTTAAAAATTTCAAATTCTCAAGTTTATGTGAGCTTAAGGCCCGAATTGATTTGATTAGAAGCTATTACAAATCTCTGTGGTCATTTCAATAGTTTAAGTTTCATCAAAAACAACTCAAAATCAAAATCCCCAAATGACCATTCATCCCAAGCGCACCAAAACCACCGCTCGATGGCCTGAAGGCAATAGCAGCATTGACAGTAGCATTGAAAGAATCAATGCTTTACTGGATTCAATTTTATCTGACATCTTATCCTTGCTTCCCATAAAAGATGTAGTTCATACATCCGTTTTATCAAGTAGGCAAAAGTTTCTTTCTATGTTAGTTTTTCGTCAACTTTGGGGTTCCATAAATGTGAACCAATTAATCTAATAACATACTTTGATGTCACCTCTACTCTTTGGTCTGTAAATCGATGACAATATGCCAAGATCACAAGAGATAGATCAGAGAGTGATGACGATGCTGGTAAAATTAAAGAGAGCTAAGTGAGTGGAGAGACCTGCATGGCAATAAAGAGCTGACAAAACATTTAATTTGCATGAATGGCAAGAGGGAGAAATTGAGTGTTTAATTTGTCTGAAATAGTTTCAAGGACATTTTTACATCTCATGATTAAAATTAGATAAAAACAATTAACTTTATATTATAATTATTTTTAAAATATACTTATGAAATTGACCTTTTTTCTCAATTTCTTTTATAAGAATTTATATGTATTATTATTGAGGACCAGACTCAAAAGTCTAGGCCACACCCATGCTGAAGAACACGTGTTTCCGCTCTCTATCTATTATTTATGCTCATTCCAAAAGGTTTAATAGGCATAAAGGTCATCCCCACAGAGACCAATAACTGTCTCTCTCACTAACACCTTTCCACTACATAACAACCTGATGCCCATCACTAGACTTCATCCAAAGAATCTCTCCCTCTTACAAATATAAGTTTCTGTCACGCCCTCCTCATGCTGTCTCACTCTCACTAAAGGAAAAGGTCTAGCCTCGCCAATTAAATTAATGTCACTGTACACTGGAAGAGGACTTTATGTTTGTGGTGATGGTTTTATGCTGTCATCTATTTTTGTGGTTTGTATGGTGTGGTGATATTTATAATGCTTTCGTTAGTACGGTGTGCAGGAGAATGTCCTGTTATTTCTTTTTTATGGTGTCCAGCATATGTTGTTGTGAGTTAAGGTGTCAGGCTGGTCTAGGCGTGTTTTATGTTGACAGTGAATTGTTTGTTTCCTGCCCGTTTAGGAGGTCTTGACCACACCCTTTGTTCTAGTCAAGTTTTGTATCAGCTTATTTGATACTCAATAAAATGACCTGAATTTACTAAGCAAAATATATATAAACTTATATTTTATTCTCAATTTAAAGTTTTAAGTAAAAGAAGTGGTATTTTTTTTTTCTTATGAAAACGAAATGTTTCAACTGTCAACTTAAATATTAGATGAACTCTTTGAGATGTATAATTGATTGAGAAGTAGTGCCACTTGTTGGAAAGCTACGAAATGACTCACAAATTCAGATAAGGATAAGGAGCAGATGGGATTTAAGAATGATGGGCATGCGCACATATTAAACCTTGTAATTATTTAGTATCAAATACTAAACGTACAGACTACAATGAAATAAATGTTTTTCTATCTTTTCTTTTCGTTAATTAGCCCAATTTTCAACACACACACACACACACACACACACACACACACACACATATATATATATATATATATTTATAATCTCCTTTATACTATAAGAACCTCTTATAGCTAATATTGAAAAATATAAAGATTTTGATAAAAAAATAAGAAAAATGTCATTAAATTAATGTCAAAATTACGTGTATAGTTTCATATAGAACACTTATTGTTAAATGGATATATAGAGTTACAAACTTAAGATATAGTACACACATTTCTCATAGACAGCATTACTAGATGTTGTAAATCATTACTTAAAATTTAAAAGGCGTATTTTCACTCTTTATCTTTAACATGCAAATTGTTAAAGACAAAATTCATATATATATATATATATATATATATATATATATACACAGAGGAAAGCCATTCCATTGCCCTTATAATATAGTAAATTCTTTTTTTAAAAAATTATATTTATATTTCTCTAGGTTCATGTGGTCTTTTTTAAATTATTTAAAAATTACAAGAATGTAAACTACCTCATATGGTTATGTTGAAATATAGTTCATATTTGACAAAATGAGCAAAAATAAATGAATAAAAAGAATTAAGTGCTTGCCAACAAATTTTGGATGAGTGAGAATTGAAGAAAAATCTAAAAGCCAATTAAAGTTTCTACTAAAATTAATTGTACGGGTTGGCACTCACCACCACTAGTGCACATTAAAATTCCCATTATTATGAGAAGAAACATGGAGTTGGAGCAGTTGACTCTCATTTTTCTCATGTCCCACTAAATATGGACATAAACCCAACCACATCATTTCTCTTTTGAGTCTTCTCTCGGGACTCCTTCCTCATTTGCACACTTATGCAAATCCAGCACACCCTTCTGATGATAATCACAACAATAACTGGTTTTTTACTTTGGGGATATGGAAATTTCTGATGAATTCAAATGTTATAATCACCCCCATTTTGCAAATTCGGTTTCCAATCATATTTTTTAGAAAAAAGAAAAATTGTGCTATTAAAAGTGTCGATGAATGAGCATTATTGTTATTCTTTAAGTAGAATTTTTATAGATTTAATGGTATTATTCAACAATTTTACTCTTTTTTTATGCATCATTTTAGGTTATAGGATGGAAAAATATATTTTTTATCTTAGTCCCATAAAGCACCTCATCCCTTTTATCTTAGGATTTGAATATAGTAACTCAGTAGAAAATATGTTTAGGGTACACGATCACATGATATTGATAGTAATTTGATTAATTTCATTGCAAAAGAGTTCTAGATTCAACTTTAAGTTGTTTTCTCTTTAACTTTGTCTTTCGGAATCAATGACGTGGTAAGAGATAGTTGGTGTCTGGGAAAGCAGGGGCTTAATATGCACTTTGTAGAATTTATTCGATATATAAGCTGGGATTAAAAATTAAGGTTAGGCTAGCGTATCCCAGCTTTAATTTTGCAATGACAAGACTAGGTAAAGCATTCAGCTGTATATATGATTTTCAAATTAAGTACAAAACATTTGGCCTATGGGAGTTAATCTACATGGGTGATTTATAGTCTTTCGAGCTCATTCTCCTAACTAGTTTAAAGTGATTCTCTTGTCATAAAAAATTAATTTGGAGCAGTTTTCCTCCATTAATGATTGAAGCCAAATTGCTAAAACGTGTGTTAATTAAATATTATACTGCATATATTCTTTCTTTTCACTTGGTAAAAAATTATATTTAAGTGGTGCATACCTTACCCTTCCCAAAATGAAAAATTATTGAAAATTATTTTATTGTAATTATAACTTTACTAATATGTATAGTTTTATTATAAAAATAAAACTAACGACATTGAATTTCAATAAAAATTTGTACATTGCGTCTGTTCGAAAACAAAAAATCGTGTATGCTTGAACGTTCTTTATTAATTAATTATTTACTTGCAGCAATGATACCCGGCAGTGGCGAGCCGGTAGAAGAAAAACCACATATCACCGCTACTGAAACCCTTTTTTTTTTTTTTTCTTAAGTGCCATTACTTTATTGTTTCAAGCATAAGATCAGGCTTGTGGGAGATTTTTCTATTCAAATCCTGGGCAAAAAATTAGTATTCGATTTGATTCATTTTTTCTTGGGAATTTGATTTCTAATTTGAAGAAACAAAGAATCATGAAATTAACCGAAGTAAATTAAGCAAAAGCCCACGAAGACAAACTCGTGAAAACCTGCATTCAGAGATGATAATCCGTACTTTTTCACTAACATATATATATATATATATATATATTTATCAGTCGTACAACTATTATATATGGAAGGGGAAAAATTACATGGATCACAATCCAAAAGGCCCCCAAAAAAAAAAAGAAAAAGAAAAGAAAAACCAACAATAATTCTTCTGTCAATCCATGCAAAGTAACTAGCACAACACACTGCAAAATTCCCCTTCCTTGATTTTCCCGTAAAGAAAAAGAAAAGGAAAAAGAAGCAATTCTAACCATTTATTTACATCTCATTTTTACATCAAGATTGCATAACGCATGCTGTCACTTACCATCAAATGATTCATCTCTGATATCTGAGCAAATTCACTCGACACCCAAACTCCATCAGCCCCATTAACATGGGGTTGAGAGAAGCAAGAAACTAAAGAGAGAGGAGCTCTAACAACGCTGCAAATGACAGAAAGACCATTCCAGGATCCGCGGGGACTTCTGTCGATGAAAATTGGCATCTCAGCTCCGTTATTATTATTAGTATTCACTCCTCCAACCATGTTCTCATCGGCTACTCGGGGGCTTTTCTTGATGTTTTGGAGGTTTCGTCGCAAAACCACCAGCATACGCCACATTTTTTTTTCTTTTCTTTTGTTCCTGGCAATGGTAAGAGGCTTTGATTTCTCAGGAATTTTAGATTCTTGTGAGGGGTGGAGAGGAGGAACGGAAGGCCACCTTTTGTAAATGGGTTTTGATAATGGCAAGTTGGTGGTGGTGTTGTTAGTGGTCGTGTTTATCACAAAGGTTTATTGGGTTCCTTTTTTGAAGGGCATTTTTCTTCACTTATGTTTTTTTCTATAATTGTGGGGTCTACTTAAGGCCAACATGCCGACAAAGTTGCCCGACTGTATACAAGGCTTTCCATGGAGGAATTTTCTTTATTTTCTTTTTTTTTTTGAAATGATAGAAAATGAACTACATGTAGCAAATACCAAACATTTTTTGTTTTTTTGTTTTTAATTTATTTAAGGGTCCTTTACAGTTCATTTGGAGTACGTACGAACTGATCAGAGAAAGACTGCTGCCAAATGTATGCTTAGAGACAAAAAGTTCTGTCGAAGAAGATCTTTTATTCAATTTGGGTTGAGCTGTCCCAATTATTGGTTAATTTATCTGATCTATAGAATCATAACCGTTTGATAGTTTGGATTGAATCCGTTTACTTCAGATCAGATATTTATATTTGCCGGCCATATATGTAATACTATCAAATTTTATTAAGATTGATAACGGACTCACGATTAAGGAACCCTTTTGTTTGTAAGGGACCCAAATTTGGACTCCATCTAAGAATCAATTCCTTGTATTTATATCGCTTGATGGAAACCCATCACCCATGGTATCAGCGGTACTGCTCCACTCATATTGTTTCTCTTCTCTCTCCATTTTGTTACCAACTTGCATATGCATAGTTGCATTCCAATATGCATGGATACCAAGAAAAAAACAAAAGGAAATTCAAAATCATGGGCTTTAGCCCGGTGAGCACTTTGGGGATGGAAAAATGAAACCCTAGAAATGTGGATTAAAATTGAATCTTTTTGAATTGTGCTAGCTAGGCTGCTGTAGATGATTCTGCAATACTGTTGCAATAACAATGATACAATAGCCATTTCATTTAATTTTGACAATTGTAAATATATATATTTATATATAATATTTCATAACAGCAATCATGGTTGTGTTTGACATCATTTCATCATACACTTGTTGTCATTGTCATGGCGTCATCTGGCATTAGCCCACAGTTTATACCATAGTAGAGAAACAAAAACCAAGGTTCAATGTAAATAGATGACTTCTTATTCCTTGTATTTTGCTTTTCCTTTTGTTCATGGGAATAATTGTTTTGGGAATATATAATATGAGACAGTGATTGACCAAAAAGCAAGTTGTTGATTTTTTTTCCCTTTTTAATAACACATTGATATCCATTTCAAAGGGGTTCATGAATCACGAACATTGCTTTGATTAAAAAAATGAAATAAGCTAATTTACCACAAAACCCCTTGCTTTTGCTGCATATTAAGCTCCATTATATGAAAGGGAAACTCATTTAATAATTTCGTGATAAAAGGAAAATGACTTTTGAGTCTCTTTCACCTTTTTTAATGTTATCTTCAATCTTCACTTTGTCTAGCTTATAGGACAACACTGGAATCACTAATGCACCAACTGACCACATGATTAGAGTTCCAACATAAAATGATTGTGATGTTATCTGCAAAGTTAAATGAAGCTTGCATTAGTCTTCAAGCCCACTGGATAACAAGAAATTAGAAGTCAAAATTTCACTGTTCCTCATGTTTAAGTCAAGTGCAATTTGAAGGAGCTCATTGATTAAACAAAAGAAGAAATGTTATTCAAGAAATTAAGGGTATTACTAAAATTTGTGGGGTTATTGCTGAATGCTAGCCAGGCTCACTACTTTTGATAAATTGAAAATGAATAAAGAACATCTTCCCCAGTTTTGTTATTGGATGAGACGCGTTAAGTAGGTTAGGTGATGTCGAAAAGTTTCCAATTTGTTCATTTGGATGGTCCAATGCATGGAACAAAATCAACCGTTTTGATTGTTTAGAGTATTAATTGTGAGATAATTCCTAATATACTGGTATTGACTTGGTCAGAATTGTAGAGACTCTTTGAGACAGTGACCACAAGGGAGCCACGGAAATGAGAACTTTTAAATTAAAAGCATATTTGGTTTAGTTTTTTTTAGTTTAAAAGTTATTATGAAATTTTTATGAAAAATAATAACTTTTAAAATTAAGTTAAAACTATTTGATAAGTTATTTAGTGCAATAAATTATATAAATTTTAATTTTAATTAAAATTATCATAAACGTATAGCAATTGAGCAGTTTCTTTCCAATCACCTAATAAACAAAAGCGGAACAAATCTGCTTGGAATTTATATACCATTTCAGATATTAAAATAAAAAAATTCATAAAAAAAAGTAACAACTCTCAAACTTGTATAGTAGAAATAGTATTAGATTTTTTAGTAAAGAAAAAAAAATCTTTAAATAATATCTAAATGTAACTTGGAATTTTGAGTTTTTTTTTTCTCTTAATCTTTGTAAGAATAAAAAAATCGTAGATTTTGTTATTCTATAGCTAGGTCTTCTGTTTTTTTTTTCTTTTTTCAATAGTCTTTGTAGAACTATGTAATGGAGAGTGAGATCACGATTTTGTGTTGGAGAAGGGTGATTTGCAAAATGAGGGAGAGAAGAGGGAATTTGATTAAGAAAGATGAGTATTTCTTAAAAAGCTCGTGTGTTTTTAAAAGAAGAAAAGAGAAAGTTTCTCTCTAGAGGTTTTCTTTAAATTCTTTTTTTTCAAAATTTTGTTCTTTAAAAAAATATTTTCAAGAACTTCTCAAAATCTTGTTTAGCTTGGCTTTTACTTTTAAGAGATTGATAAGTTGAAAATAAATCAGACCAAATAGATAGTAAATCCACAGGTTCTTTGACATTTTCTTCCCTGATAAAGGAGAGTTTTGACGTAGATGTAAATATCAACTAGATTTGGTGCCCGTGCTATGCTGTCGATTTTTTTTTATTTTTTTTATAAAAAATATTAATTTAATGCCAAAATGTCTATCATATAAGATTTTAAGTTTTTCTTGAATGACCCAAATCATTGTCCAAAGTGTTCAAAAAAAAATACATCTTCAAATAAGACATGAGTCAATTTCAACAAATAGCATCAATAATCATTTTGATCAATTTTAAAACACAATCAATCTCTCAAATATATTCAATATAATTTAATAGAAATTAAAAGACATTATACCAAAATGAATCCTCAAACTATTTAAGAAAATTTAAATAAGTTTTCTTTTTCTATTGCATTCAATCAAACTCTTATCCTATTATTTTGAATCAAATATGTCATTATAACGAATGGTTGATTAGCTTTCATTAGTCAAAATGTCATTTATCATTTCATACTATATTATGCTGATGTAACATGTTGACTTATCATAATCGAAGTGATGTGGTATACATCCTCCACGTCAGATTCATGTGAACATAAATGACAATTGATACTTTCACTAATAACAATTAATCATTTGTTAGTTATAAAAGTTTATTTAATTTAAAATAAAAATATAAAAATTTAATTAAACACAATAAAAAAACTTATTTAAATATTATTAAATAGTTTAATAAACGTTTTACAATATTATATCAAACAAAAATAAAATATAAATGTTTGAAAAGAAATACATCACAACTTCACAATCTATGATTTAGTAATAATGGCGTCTACCTAAAGCAATGCACAAACTTATGTATCCCAAATAGAGATGCCTCAGCAAGTGTGTTATAGCTGTCAAGACTTGAAAGCTCAAAAAGCAAGCCCCACGTCAAAGAATATGAAATTGAGTTATTTCACTTGACTATATAACACTAAACAAAGATTTAAGGCGTAATATTTAAATAAGTTTCTAAATTATTTAACAAAATTTAAATAAGTTTTTAATCTATTACTACATTCAATCAAATTTTTATATTTTATTTCGGATTAAATAAACTCTTATGGTTAATAATTAACTAATTACTATTAGTATGCCACTTATCATTTTTTATCCACATAACATTGACATGGTAATGATGTGAAGGGAAAAAATCACATGGTTATATTATCATGCAAATTAGCATATTACATTATCATCAATTATGATATGTTAACATGTCACATTATTATCAATTATAATATATTAGTATCCTACATCAGCGTCATATGGTATAAAATGACAACAAGTATTTTGACTAAGTCAATCATTAGTTATAAGAGCTTATTTGACTCAAAATAAAAATATAAAAGCTTATTTGATTCAAATAACAATATAAAGGTTTGATTGAATATAATAAAAGTACAAAGATTTATTGAATTTTTTTGAATAATTTAGAGGCGTTTTTAGATATTATGCCAAGATTTAAAACATACCAAATACTAACTCAAAAAATGACCGTAAATAAAAGTGTTGAATGTTAAATGCAAACAAAAAAAAAAAGCAAGACCTCATCTCATAACTAATTAATTTCATTCAACAATAAACGAAACTTTATTTCTAACTCATCTCGATACCTGAAAAAATCACTCAAAAAAGCAAAAAAAAAACTAGAGGTAATAAAATAGAAGGCAACCATTTATATTTGAATGTTCTCTTAAAATGCAAAATGCAAGGGAAAATAAGAAAAAGAATTATTTTTTGGGTAATTTTCATAAGCAATAGGTATCAGAGTCTCCTTGAACATCAACAATCCCTATTTCACACATCTCATGCACCTACAGCTCCTGTCTCATACGTTGGTTGCCTATTTAGTAATGCCTTCTATTATGGTAGTTTATTTGACCCGGCAACTGCATGTGTTCTGTTACATCATTTGTAAGTAAACGTTTGCAACATGTTTTGCCACGTAATTTGCCTATCACGTGTTGTGTTGTTAAGTATTTTGTCACATATTTTATTATGTGTTTTATTATGTAATTTGGCATATGTTTTGTCACATAATTGACTACATGTTCTGTTACATAATCAGCCACATGTTCTGTCATATACTCAACACGTATTCTCATGTGTTTTACCTCATTTGCACTTTTATAAGGTCATTGTTTTTCCCAATTTTGATTTCTGGTTCAAATTTCGGCCCTTGGTTTTGCTAATCATGGCTATAAGATGGAGAAATCTAAAGTTGCCACCATTTTGATAAAAAAAAAATTACAATTTGTGTGTCCAAGATTAAATGCGAACTATGAGGTTTTGCTATCTAGATTGTTGTGCAACCACTAATCATTTTCAAGGTGTAGTTTCAAACTCGAGTTAGCATTTATCATCCTAACTTGAGGAGGGTGCTAAGATAATTGTACAAATTTAGTAATTCAGTGATACAATTAGAATACATTAATATTAGTTGGTTAGTTAGCTAGTTAAACCAAAATACTGTTGGTTAATTAACTAGTTAGACTATAATACTGTTAACTAGTTAGTGATAGATTATGAATATGATTAATTTTGTATTCGTAGACAGCTTATTTTGTCCAATAGATTTAATCTCCTTCCTTTTATTTCATTTTTTTTGTTTTAATTTTTATTTACTTATTTTATTTTATATTTGTCGATGCTAATGACTGGGGCCTTCTTTAAGTCCAAGTCACTTTCGGCCTACTGTCTCTTCTTTGGAGTCAAGTTAGATTGGGTTTGATTTACCAAATGGGTTTTGAACCCAATTCAATTTTCTTTTCTTTAGATTGGAGCTAACGTCCTTTTTTTCTTTCTTAAGGTCCATGAAATATATATAATAGGATTCTATTTAGTCATGTTATAATTTTCTTTTTATTATGTTAAAATTTTAAGTAAAAAAATAATAAAATTTTCAAAAAATAATTAAAACAAGATAAATTCCACATACACTTCTTGTAGTACAACATTTTCTCACATAACATCAGGTTTTTTATTTCCTATAAAACCTTATGTTTTATCTTTGTTCCCTCAAAATTTAATGATGTTAAATATTTTACGAAAAGGACAATCAAATCTTTATATTTAAAAATCTTCTTTCTTGCATTTGAATCCTAAATTTCCAAATTTTTCTTAGTTGAACATATTAGAATGAATTTTAGAAAAACAATAATACTTGGTACTACATCTTTAAAGCAAAGAAATACAAGAAAATGCAAATAGTAATTTTAAATTAAATTGAATTGCTAGCATCTAAATTTCAAATGGACAAAACACTAAAGTAAAATATGTTACTATATGACTAGATGGCATTCCAATACATGGACAAGAATTACCCATTCTTTCTATTTTTTATTTTTATTTTTTACTGTGAAAATTGGGAAGAATAAACAAGAAGCTTTAATTTAGCACTATTATTTTTCTTTTGGATATAAAGCTTTTCTTTAAGCTTTTGTAGTGTAAATGAAGATTTTAATTCCCTTTAATCAAATTTATATTAATATATAACCGATCCTTTGCACTCTCTTATATTGTAACTTTTGATACTTCTATTTATTGTTTATTTTTTAAAGATTTAAAATAAAAAATAAAAAATTAAAAGTAAAGTTATAATGAGTTAAAAGTAACCACTAATTAACAAGAAAAAAAATTATTTTTCTCTAGTTGGTAGAATTCAAAAATTTTGCAAGTAAACTTGTAAGCTTACCAAGTGCACATTTAATTATAAATAACAAAGTCAAAATTGGATTATTAAATTAATATATTTAGTAAAATGAATGGATAGTAAGCATATAAATCCCAAATGAATGATGTGGACATATTTAGTAAATACTTTCGTAAACATAAAAACATATTTAATAAATTATTTAGATTTTTATGAACATATTTAGTAAATAATTTTGTAAATATATAAATATATTTAGTAAATAATTTGGATTTTGATGATGAAAACAAATGGATGACACAAGTTCCAGAATTTCATTTAAAGTAAAAATAAGGTTTTTATGATCATTTTAGGTTCACGCAATTTTTTGTTTGGGTCATTTTGAATTTAAATAATCTTCAAGTTTAAATTTATTTTTTATATAGATGTTACGAAAAAAATATCATTCAATTAAAAGTCTATGTAAAATTTATTTTTTAAAAAATTCATAAAAATCAAATCAACATGGCTGTAGGCAACCGTCCCTGCAAGTGCCACTTGCAAGGGTTGTCGACAACTATAGGTGCCACTTATAGCCACTTGCAGCACCCGCCGTCCTATTGTCGCCTTTCCATCGTCGTACAGCCGCTCTAAATGCCACTTTTTTTCATCACCATAAAACTCAAAATTTTCACATTAAGTGAACCTTTTTACGGAAGGTGACACGATTTATCAACCAATTTTTTTTTTCTTTTTCCAACAAATAATAACAACAAAGAAACCATTTTTCAAAAAAAAATAATAATAACAAAGAAACCAACAAAAAACAGTTAAAAGAGAAAGAAAAATCACAAAAAAAAAAAAAAACACCCACAATCAGGGCCGCCCCTTGGGTGAAGCCACCCAAGTAAGGGCTTTAGGCCCCCAATTTGGCGAGGCTTTAAATTTGAGAAGGATTTATAATTTTATAATAATTATAATATACTTAATTATATTAAAATATATAAAAATTAAAAAAATAAAAATAAAAATAATTAATAAAATTATTTGTTCTCTCACTTTTCTAATTATATGTTAATAAATTTCAATTTTCAATCATTTTCTATTTCTAGAATTTATTAATTTTAAACTATATCTATGTTTCCAATTAACTAACGATCATATGTATTTAATTATTTCAATAATAATTTTTTTATTTTTTTTATTTCCAATCAAAACATTTAATGATTTTTAATAGTTATTTTTTCTTATATATAAAACTAATTATTTTCTTTCAATGTATAATATCTACTTTTGAATTTTTTTTTCTCATTACTTTCTCCTTAACTCAATTTTTCTCTAAAGAATGCACAAAAAGTCTATTCTTTATTATCTTATAAAACTGTAAACCTCATTTGCGGTTTGCAATAAGCATTCAAACATGAGGTATTATTGCTCTAATCTTACAAATTTTTTTACTTTAATTTAGAGTTTATATTATATTGTTATATTGTTTTTATTTTATATGATAGCTAATTTATTTGAATTAAAAATTTTGGTTGTTGATTATATATTAGTCATTTCCAAAAATATAAGATGATTATAATAGTTAAATATTTTTGTACCTCATGTCAAATTGAAAATCTGAATCTAATTATTCAAAGCTTAAAAAAAAAAAGAAGAATTGAAAGTTTAATACAACTATTCCGATATTGATGGTCTAAATTTATTTTCAGAATTAAAAATTTTAAAAGAAATTATACAAATGGAAGAAAATAGTCCAATTGACATGTTTAATCGTATAAAAAAACTCGATTCTTTTCCAAATGCATTTATTGTTTTAGAATAATGTTAACAATTCCAATGACTATTGCTTCAGAAAAAAAAAAGTTTTTCAAAACTATAATTAATAAAATCTTATTTAAAATCAACATTGTCTCAAAAAAGATTAAATTGATTGACTATATTATCAGTTGAAAAAAAATATTAGAAAAACTTAATTATAAAAATTTAATTAAAAATTTTACATCTCAAAATGCTAGAAGAATAAAATTTTAATAATTTTTTTCATTTCAATAAAAAAAACCTCGTTTGAATATAGCACTTTTGGACTTTAAATTTATTAAGTCACTCCTGCCCACAATAATCATAAAAACAAAAACAAACACAAACGTAAAACAATCTCAGAGCAAATAAGCCAAAGTCAAGAGATATTTTGGATTTTTGAAGGAAGATTTAAGCTTTTATGAGTGATTGTTTTTTGTAGCCCTAGGAAAATAAGAACATAATTTCAAGATTTTATTCGGATTAAACGAAAGAGAGTCAAGAGAATTTTTTGGGAAACTTTTGGTGCCGACAATTAGCAGTGACCGACAAAGATTATGGCGGCAAGAGTCATATTTTGGGTTTTTATGGTTTAAATAAGGCATCCTGAACGGTGTCGTTTTGAAAAAAAGGAAAAGGAAGCAAGGAGCAACAGTAGGCATAAGAGAGGATATTATATTTTTGCCCTAATTCAGAATAAGATTGATGAACCATCACTTATAATTACACCAAAATTAGTTGTAACCTACAAGAAAAACTCGTCAGTAGGCATAAGAGGGGATATTATATTTTTCTCTAATTTAGAATAATTATAAGTAATAGCAGCTTTAGGAAACAGGGTACTGAGATCATAGTTGTTCTTTTCTGCCACGATTCTTCTCTACAAATTGTCTTTCTCATTCCCCTATATTGACAACCATTTTGTAAAATGTCTATTTTTTAGCTCTAAATCCATCAGTCCAGACCCCTGCCTTGTTTACACTAACATACATTCTCCCATCTCATAAAATAAATTCCCCAATTATGATTAGCACCCTCCCACAAGAACTTACATCGCAACCTCTCCAACTTTTCTTTAATCTTTTGATAAAAATATAGATTTTCATCCCTCCAATTTTTCCTTAACTCTTATGTACTAGAGGCTTCCATATTTTTAGAGGTGATAAATTAAGACCCAAAAGTAGTTCGAGATAACTACTAGGAAGTGTACTTTCCTTGCAATTTATTCTAACCGCCCAAGAACCCAAATCATCAGTGCTAACTCCAACCCAAATAAACTACCTTTTTGAAAATTAATTTTTAAACCAAGCATCATTTGAAAACACCTTAAAACTGGTTTTAAATTCCTCAACTCTTCCATTTTCGGTTTACAGAATAACAAAGTGTCATCCGCAAAATGTAAATGGTTAATATAAGTACCTTGCACTCCAATGGGGACACCACTACAAACGTTGAATGTCTTTGCTTTCACCATCAAATAGCTAAATACCTCATCCACCAAATTAAACAAAAATGGAAAAAGTGGACAACTTTGTCTTAACCTCTTTTGTAGTTTTATAAGTTTTGTAAAAGACCCATTAACTAGAACAAATACAAAGGCTATTGTAACACATTCCATTATCCACCCAATCCACCTCTTACCAAAACCCATACTTCTCATAGTAAACTCCCAAAAATTCCAACGCACACTATCCTAAGCTTTTTTAAAATCAACCTTTAAAAGAAGGCCTCCTTCACTACTCTTTTTCATTGAGTTTACTGATTCATTCGTAATTAGAATTGAGTCTAATAACTGTCTTCCCTCAATGAAAGCTCACCAATAACCTCCCCCATAACTTTCCTTAATTTATTAGCTAATAACTTGACCACAATTTTGTAAATACAACCCACCAAACTAATTGGTTTATACTCACCAATTTTATTGTGGTTCTTCTTTGGAATCAAAGTAATGAAGCTTTCATTCACACCATGTCCCAATCTCCCTGTTTCATAAAAATTAGTGATAAAACACATGACTTTATCTTTCACAATCTTCCATTAAGTCTTGAAAAGTTCAGATTGAACCCGTCTGGTCTAAGTGCTTTATTCCCATCACACTTCTTAATAGCCTCCCATACCTTAAACTCCACGAAAGGAGTTATCAACTGAATCGCCAATTGTCCATTCTAGGACTTGATTCCACAGTGAAAATCCGCCACTTTCATAGTCATTCTAGATGAGAATAGGTTTCGAAAATGGTTTAACAACTTGCCTTTTAACTAAAGCAGGTTCCTCCATAACGACATTGTCCACCATAATATTTTCCAAACGATTTGCTCGTTTCCTCCCTAACGCCATCACATGAACATATTTTGTATTCCTGTCACCCTCAAAAACCCATTTAGTCCTAGACTGCTATTTCTATTTACGTTCCTCAATTCTATAGAGTTCCTATAAATTTTCTTACTTCTTCAAGACTAATTCTTTAATTACAACATTGCTACTACTTTTTTGCCAACCCTCCTACATTTCTTGAATTTCCATTTCCAAGGTATCAATTTTCTGCTTGATCATCCCATACCTTTTAAGACTCCAATCTCGCAACAAAGGCCTTAGATTTTTTAACCCTTACCACACGTTCGGACTTTTATAGTTACCTACCTTTACTTCTTCCTAATTTGTTTA
>NW_018397255.1:10001195-10002973 GCF_002168275.2 Theobroma umbraticum | reverse complement strand
ATTATAGTTTTATATTTAGTATTATAAGTTTAGATAGGAAGAGAATAAGAACATCGAATATTGAATGCATTAATTTTTTTTTTCAAGTTTGATTAAAGTATGAGTAAGTTGAAAACATTTAATAAATTTTTTAAAAGAAAATATGCAAATCGTCTAAATGATTCTTCTACATTTAAGCCATTAAATCTCAGTACTTCAACTTATGAACAAAAGTAATGTAAATCAAAATGTCTAACACTCAATCTTAAAAAAATAGATTTTTCAGAACATAATTTTTAATTGATGAATTTGAATTCAAAAAATATAGTCGAGTACAACTTTTTTAAAAAAATATTGTTAGTCTTTTTTTTCTTAATTTACATATTATATAAAATTATTTTCTATTATCAATCTTTTGATTATTGATTAAGTTCAATATATTAGTTTTAAAAATTTTTAACTTTTATTCAGCTGTTTCTTACCCCCAACAAAAGTTAGCTATCTCCACTCCTGTTTGTTGGTGTAAGGGCATGTGTTCACAATGATTATAAAAGTCCTCTCGCTTATGTTTCGCATGAAAATAATTGCCACCTTTACGATCAAAATTTGCACAAGGGAGTAGTTATTGTGGATTCTCCCATTAAAAAGCCACAATCACGTGTCCCCATTTCAACTATGCCATTTGAAGTGTTTGTTAATTGCAAGGGGCTCATGGATGAAAAAAAATAAGTTATCTGTAAATGGCATTAAAGGTAACAAGGTGAAAATTTTGAAAGAAAAAGAGAATCCATTGCGTAGGGATTATTATGTGTTAGGAAAAATGTTTGAGGTTTTAGATATTACCCCATTGGTCGTTAGTAACTCTCACGTGTTTATTGAGGAAGAATTGCAATTAATTTCACAACACTTAGTGAATAATGACAATTGTGATATGAGAAGTATAGCTGGATTAATAAAGGTAGAAAATGAAGGTTAGGGTAAAAGGATGGAGGATGATGATAGTGATAGGATGGATGCTCATTGTTGTGTTATTGAACAGGGTAGGGAAAGTGTGGTGGTGAATATGAATGACAGTGTGATAAACAGAAGGAGGAAGAGGCCTGAAGGAAGGAAAAACTACAAGAATAGGCTAAAATTTCTAGATGCTTTTAGGATGTTATACAGTGCGCAAGATGGGGGGAAAATTCAGAAAGAAGTTTGGGCAGTAATATTTTGCCAAGGCAGGAAGGAGAATGTATACATGAAGTAGATATAACTTGTTTATTATCAGAAAAATTGGGGATCCATTTTGCTAATTCAAAAGATTATGTTGTGCAAACTGTAACAGCACTAAAGAATGAGGAGTTGGGTATGGCTATCTCATGAAGCCTATCTAGAGTTCTAATTTTTGTGTGATTATGTATTTATGAATGCATTAACATGGAATGTTAGAGGGATGTATAGGGGAGAAAATAAGAGATCCATTAGAGGTTTAAGTAGTAAAGTTAAACTAGATGTTGTATTCATATAGGAGACTTAATTAAAAATTTAGTGCAAAATATTTATGAGTCAGTGTGGTGTAGTGATAGGGTCAAGGCTTTGAGTGTGGCATCGGATGGTTTGTCAAGTAGGTTGATAATGATCTAGCATGAGTCCTTTTTCGATTTAGAAGAGCATATATTGAATAAACATTTTATTATAGTGGTCAGACTTTTTCATGGGAAGCAAAAACGAGTTGGGTTTACGAATATCTATGCTCCGAATGATGGGGCTGAGAAGGCTCTTTTATGGGCTACCTTGTTACAAATTATTCAGGCTAG
>NW_018397255.1:10000981-10001095 GCF_002168275.2 Theobroma umbraticum | reverse complement strand
AAGATTATTTAAAGACTATATATTCAAGATAATTTCTTTTCAACTAAATATAAAATGTAAAGCATATAAAAATGATATACTCAAGATAATTTTTTCTTACATAACTAGGATTAG
>NW_018397255.1:9951653-10000727 GCF_002168275.2 Theobroma umbraticum | reverse complement strand
ATAACGTATGAGCAAATAGGATTAAAAAATATAAATAAAAATAATAATCTAAATTAAAAAATAAAAAAATTAAAATTGAGTGAAGCATGTGAGCTTTTTTATTTTTTCTTTGTATTAATTATTAAATAAAAACCATTGAAAGGGCCATTAAAAGAATATATTAAAAATTTTAAAAATTTTATATATTATAAAAAAAATTAAAAATTTTGGAGGCTTCGCCCCTGCCAATAAATATGTATGAGTCCTCTTTTTACTCCTCCATTTATTTTTAAACCCTTAGCTATTTGTGAGTGAATATCCTTTATCAAAACACAGTTCTGTTCAGCCACAAGATTAACATCTTTTGAAATTTGAAATAATTTTGGATCCTTAAATCTCTTCAAAGGTTCTTCAGATTTGAAAGAATTATCCACGTTGACATTACCAAGATCCAAAGCAAGCCATCATTCCATCACTTTTCTTGGTCTAATTGGAATTTCTACTCTTAACCATACCTCCATTCCCCATTGAATTAACATGAACTACCTTCGATTTTGCTAATCGTAGTCTAAGCTTTTCATGACCAACTTGATTTTGTAACGATGCTAGGATCGAACATAAACTTTTAATTGTCACAAGAAGCATACCGTGACTAAAGTGATTTTGATTCAAGGTGTCATGATCCACCTTCACTCATTCTCCCCAACAATGACCTGGGTTTGCAATAAGTTCATATGGCAAAAGTGCAATGGAATTTATTCAACTTTAACCCAATTGAAAAATTCCATTTTATCATGGTTTTTCTCATAAGGAACCAAACTTTCAAACCATTCCATAAAACAATCAAAATAATCAACAGTGATTACTTCCATTTTTTCCTTGTTTTAGAAGATGACCACCACACCTTTCTTACCCGAACCTTTTATTCCATTTTAATAATCCAATAGCACTATTCTGCAACCATTCATCATTGATTCTAGGGATGAAAACATTGACTTGCTTCTATTCTTCAATTTTATTCACCTTCATCAGGGTTGCACCTAAGGCGAATCTCCCAACTTCTTCAAAAAACTAGCCATAACATTTGAGAATGAAGGCTTAACGTGATTTGGGGCCTTACCACGGATAACAGACATAGATCGTTTAGACCACTCAACATCATAAGCTTGTTTCACTACAATTCTTGTACTAGATATCATCATTCCATCTCCCATACAGATTACTAAAGTTTGTTCATTCTCAAAACGATATCTTATAAAAACGTAGGTTAGATTACTATTCCAAATACTACGATGAAAAAAAATGTCCAAAACCACCCCAAATTGATCGAACATTGATTTGAGACTAGCCCAAGAAATACCTTTCACCAGATTATCTACGAAGATCATATGAAGAGTTCTCTTCCACCAAACCAGATCAGATTGACCACGAAACCTTGTGCCTAAAACCCTGACTGCTTGTTACCCATAGTCACTCCACCACCTCCATGCCTACTTGCAAAAAACCTCTCAACTCTCTCTCTCTCTCATTTTTTTAAGTTTTTATTATTATTCTTTTAAAAAATATTATTTCTAAATAATTATTAAAACTTGTAAAAAACAATAATTAAAATATTTAATAATTTACCAATTGCATCATGATACTTATTTAGTTACACATGCATTCAAATTTTAACTATGCAAAAACATAGAAAACTAACCAATTATGGGATTTCAAGAAAATTGTAAGTGACAGTTTTCTAGAAAATTTCTATGTGAAAAAAATTTCTAGAATTTTACCAAAAGTGTTGGAGAATTTAGAATAATTTTTAAAATCAAGATTTTTCAATTTTCATTCATGTTTTAAATGAAAATATATAATATAAAATAAATTTAAATAGATAAAACCCCTCCAAAGATGGAATTTTAAGATAGTTGTGAGTGGCAATTTTCTTAAAAAAATTTTAAGTAATTAGTTGAATTAAATATTGAGGATTCTTCAAATCGATTCGAAGTCTTGGTGGAGGAAAGTTAGGAACTTGTTACACTTACTCATGTCAAGGAAAGTCTTGTTGGGATTGAAATTTAAGGAGATAAGGCAGGTGTAGAAGCAATGTCTTTTAATTTAGGCAATTTAAGGAAAAACTAAAGAAGTCAAATACTGAAATTCTCGGGGAGAAGAACTTTCCAAATTTGGCAAGCAATGAGAATATTACAAAGGCTTTGGAAAAGTCGATGAAAGCTATTAGGTTATTACATAGGAAATCTTTTTCTTTTAAAGCCCAAGCTGTTAAGAACAAGGAAAATTCGGTGATTGGCGGCTTCAAAAAAAATTTTGTACAAGGGCCCAAGATGAGTGGCTTAAGCTTAGAGTTGGGAGGAAGTAATTTCGGTGAACAAAATTTATTGGAGTTAACCTGATTACATACTTCTAACTTTGAACATCATATGGAACCACCAGAAAAGAGTTTGCTTATGAGTACAAGGAATCAACCAACACCTAAACCTCCTAATATTTGGATGGAAGAATCAGTGAAACAATGTGGTCAAGCTAGCTCAAGTGAAGGTCGAGAATTGGTGCTTGTTAAACTGGCAAAGGCCATGCAACAGTTACATTATCCATGAAGGTAATCTCATGGAATTGTAGAGGCATTCTTTAAAAAAATGCCTTAGAAATTGTAGAGATTTGAAGAGAAGGTATGTTTCGGATGTTCTTATTCTTTTGGAAACTAAATGTGGTGATGCTGACATAGCTAATGCTTTCGGTAAGAAGTTAGGATTTGATTCCTCTTTGTAGTGGCTGCCTCTGATTATGCGAGAGCTATTATTCTGTTTTGGAAACAAAGAGGTTTCGGCATTTGTGTGATTAGCTCAACTAGTCAAGTGGTGCATGTAAGGGTGCATAAATTGGATTTAACTTGGGTTTTGTTCGTAGCCTATGTCCAACCACACTGTCAATTAAAGGATATATTTTGGGATGAGCAAAAGAATTTCTCGAGTAATCTGAACTTGCCGTGGATTTTAATGGGTGATCTTAATGACATAGCAAGCTTGAAAGAAAAATGTAAAAGGTCTAAATTTTGTGTTAATTGTGCTCGAGCGTTTGTGGATAAGTGGGATGCATTTCAGCTCTCAGATACTGGGGCAATAGGAACCAAATTTACATTGTTCCAAAAAATTAATGGTAGAATTATAATCAAGGAACGTCTTGATAGAGTACTTTGAATTTTGTTGGCCTCTGAAAGGTTTCTTGAAGCTAAAGTGGTGAATTTGTCATGTCTTTGTTCAAATCATCATCTTATTTTATTTCATTTTGCCATAACCAAGCCTCCACCTAGAGAGAATATACCATATTGTTTTCAAGCAGCTTGGTTAACAAATAGATATTTGATAGTACGTTTAATGCAGCTTGAGAACCAGGAGATTCTTTATTACAGTTGATTGTTTCTCTAACGACAAAGATGAAAAGATAATGTGTTGACTATTTTGGTGATATTTTGCAAAGAAAGAGAATTTTCGTTGTGTGGATTGATGGTATTCAAAAAACTGAGGCATATTTATACTTTTCCTTCCTACAGAACCTAAGGGGCAGAATTACGGTAGGAATTCCAAGATTTTCTTTATTAGGAAGAGCTACTTTGGTATCCAAAGTCTCGGACTCAGCGGATACAAGATGGGGAAAGGAATACGAGATTTGACCATATGTCTACGATGGTTTGAAGACATAGAAATAGGGTGACAGGTTGATGCTTGATGATAAATGGATGATAAACACTGAAAACCTGAAACAAGAAGCAGTTTCCTTTTTGTAGCACTTTTTGGTCGACAAAATACAGTTCCCTGGGTATTCAGCTACATCAGATGGCAGCCCATGATGAATTTAGACAATTAGGCTCTTTTGGTGAGACCATTTAAGATGGAAAAGGTTAAAGCAGTGTTATTCTCGATGGAAGGTCTTAAAGCTCCGAGTCCTGATGGTATTTAGCCTCTTTTCCTTCAATGAGCTCGGAAGAGCTAAAAATAATATTTGTGTTTTTGTGAACCAAGCGTTATATGATGAGTTTTTTTTTTTTCTTTTGAAATTATCTAAGGCCTTTATCACTTTAATTTTTAAGAAGGATGGTCCAGTGTCCATGATAGATTTTTTGCCTAGTAGCTTGCTTAATACCCCTTACAAAATTCTACCTAAATTACTTGTAAATAGATTGTGACCATTGCTGCAGGAGATGGTGGGTCCTTTTTAAAGTAGTTTCCTACCTAGTAAGAGCACCAATGACAATATTGTGGTTACACAAGAAATAGTCCATTCTTTAATAAAGAGAAAGGGAAGGAAAGGTTGGGTGATCATAAAATTTGATCTCCGTAAGGCTTATGATATCGTAGATTAGGAATTTCGAAGGCCAGTGCACGTTGATTTTAATTTTCCTCTGCAGTTGATTAGACTAATTATGTTTTGTGTGACTTCTAATCAATTGTCTATTATTTGGAATAGCGAAACATTACCTTATTTCTCAAGGCAAAGGGGTCTAAGGCAAGGTGACCCTTGTTCGCCTTATTTGTTTATTTTGTGTATAGAAAAGTTATCTCATATGATATAGGACGGGGTGCATAAGAAACAATGGAAAACAATCAAAGTTGCTAGAACGTGGCCATCGTTATCACACTTGTTTTTTGTAGATGATCTGTTACTTTGCGTAGGCTGAGATTAAATAAGTAAAGGTAGTCATGGATTGCACTAATGAGTTTACAGCAGCTTTGGATTTATCTATTAGTGTATCCAGATCAAAGATGTTTATTTCCCTTAATGTTTCTCGAAGTTTTGCAAGTTCTTTGAGTACAGCCTGTAGTATTTTGTTAACAGAAAATTTGAGAAGGGACTGAGGTGTTTCGATTGTTCATAGGAAATGCTCTAGACAGTTGTGTGCCTATATTGTGGATAAGGTGAGAATGAAGATGACCTGTTGGGAAAAGAATGTTTTATCCAAGGTTGGTTATCGAACACTTATACAATTGGTCATGAATGCTATCCCTGTGTATGTGATGCAGACATCCTTGTTGCACATGTCGACTTGCAATCAATTAGACCAAATTTTTTGAAATTTTCATTGGGAGGTACTGAGTCGGGATGTCAACGGGTATGGTATCCTTATTAATTTTGAGGTACCTGAAAGGATTAAAAAATGAAGTATCCAACCTTGATAATTACTTGAATATTTTTTAAATTTATTACCCTAACCCAAACCTAATACATTCACTACCCGATAATTACTCACCCCGTTTAAAATCTCGATTATTAAAAAAATTATTAAAATAGTCTTATGGATACCCTATTACCTGAGCCCGAATCCATACCCGTATTATATACAATATATTTTT
The DNA here is from genome assembly GCF_002168275.2 of Theobroma umbraticum. Lineage (NCBI taxonomy): Eukaryota > Viridiplantae > Streptophyta > Magnoliopsida > Malvales > Malvaceae > Theobroma > Theobroma umbraticum. The sequence continues at coordinate 9,995,394 of NW_018397255.1, read as the reverse complement.
CATCCATATTTATATAATTCACCAATAATTAAATTTATAAAAACACATAAATAATAAAATTTAAATTTAAATAATAAAAAAAATTATTAATATAAACTTAAATAATTAAAAACAAATATTCAAACAACAACTAAACATTACTGTTTAATTAACTATATGGATTTTTCCATGAAATTAAAACAAAAACTATATTTCAAAATTATTCTAATCTTACAATTTCTTTTTAGGTATATATTTTATAAGTTTATATACACAAAAGTATATATTATAAACAATAATTTTATAAGATATAATTTTTATAACGTTAACATAAATAGAAAGTAAACATGTTTATATTTAAAGTATATATGCTAAAAGTATATATATAATAATTGTATTCTTTATAAATTAATACAATATATACTATATGTAATTAAACGATATTACAAGTTAATGAATAATCATAATTTTAATTAATTAATTTAAGTTAATAATAATGAGTTTGTCTTTAATTACATAAAATTGAAAAAATATATATAATTGGGTTCAGGTATCGGGTACCAAGGGGTGGTACCCGAACCTTATATGAACCCTATACGAGTAGTATACACTAACCCTACCGAAACCCGATTATAGAGTACCCTAACCTTATATAACTAGGTCAGATTTTTGACCCGGTATCCATTAACATCCTTAGTATTGAGAAAAGTTCTAATAATCATTTATTGAATTGGGATACAATTTGTATACCTAAAGCATATGGAAGATTGAGGTTGAAATCAACTAGAGCTTCAAATTTGGCCTTACTTTCAATAATTGCGTGGCAATTAAGAATCACTTGAATTCCTTGTCTTGCTCAATTTTGCGTAATAAGTATCACCATAATTGTGATTTCAATTCTGCATCTATTTGTGATAACTTTTCCTCTAATTGGAAAGGTATTTTGAAGTGTAGGAAAGTTCTAAACTTAGGAAGGAAATGGTTGGTTGGAAATGGTGTTGGATCAGCTTTCGGAATGATTGGTGGGTGAAAGGTGCCCCTTTCATCTGTTTTGCCCTTAGTGCAATTAGTAATGAGTTGCTATCTTTGAAAGTGATTGATTTTATTGATGACCAAGGAGAATGGCAACTTAATTCTAATCATCATTTAATTCTTTTGGCTAAGATTTTGGAAATAAGGCCAACCTCGATTCTAAGAATTAATGCTTAGGGAGATAAGAAATTTTAGTGTGGAGAAAGTAATGGTTTATTCACAGCTAAATCTGTTTTCCACCTTTTGCAAACCCATGTCTTAAAAATTCAATAGATGGATGATCATAACTGGATTTGGAGATTGGCATGTACTAAGAGGGTTCAGTTTTTCATTTGGTTGTTATTCAAAGACAAACTCAACACAAATGGAAATAAAATGAATTGACAAATGATTAATCAAGCTTCTTGCTTGAGCTGCATGGATGGTAATGAGTCGGCTTTACATTTATTCAAAGATTGCTACATTGCGAAACAGGTTTGGAGTTGCTAGCCCTTACTACGTACAAATAAGTCAACCTTTTTTAATCTTGATATTATGGAGTGGGTATTTCTTAATTGTTCTAGTAAAACTGTTTGGGTTGATAACGTGCCTTGGAGTATTTAGTTTTCCTTGATCTTATGGTTCATTTGGAAGAGTCAAAATAACTGCATTTTTCAACATGTTGTTGACTCTTAAAGCAGAGTATGGAGTGGTGCAAGAACGATGGACAAAGAGGTTGACAGAGCATTGGAAAAGAAAAGCCTCACTATTCTGGTGGCTTGATGGGGTAAGTGGCAACCCTTAGACATGGGTTACTTCATTCTTAATACAAATAGGGTTGTCAAGTCTAGTTCGGGATGTGCTTTTACAGGTAGACTCATATGCAATAGTGAGGGAGAATGGATTGGCGGTTTGTATCTAACATCGGTGCAACAAATTGTTTCATGGCGAAACCATGGGGTATTAAAGTAGGTCTAATTTCGGTAACATCCATGGATCTAAACTAAGTTCTTATGGAATTTGATGCTGCTTTGGTTGTGCAATTCTTGAAGACAGGTGTGAAAGCTTCTCATCCACGCTTTACTCTCATTCAAGATTTTATTTCATTAACCCAAGAAGGATGGGTTAAAAATATCCGTTATATCCTTAGAGAAGGGAATAAATGTGCTGAATTTCTTGCTAATTTAGCTCAGAATTGTAAATTTAGGACTACGGTGCTGAATACTCTTCTGGACCTTATTCCTCTCTTGGAGAATGACAAATTGGGAGTACCTTGTATAAAGATGTTAGTAGGTCATTTTCCTACATCTTGTGTACCAAAAAAAATTTTTTAGGTGAGAAAATTTTCATAAATTTTGTCAAAAGTGTTGAGGAATTTAGAAAAGATTTCAATATTAAAGGGTTTTTATTTAATTTTAAGAAAAATATAACAATAATGAAAAATAATGATAGTATAAAACTAAAAGTCTGTAAAGAATATAAAAGGGAATAAAAAGAGGAAAAAGTTTTATACAAATATTTTTATATATTGAAGATAATCCAATGACGGAGTCTTTTCAGGGAAATAAATGATTTTCTTGAACACTCTTGAGCTGAATAGGTTCTTTCTAATGTTTATCAAAAGTGTTAAAAAAACTTAAGAAAAGTTTCTAATATTTAAATAATACTAAAAAGGAAAAACTAAAATAATTAAGGATATTATAATCTAACCTACTTACATACCTTCTCTGCATCTAACACTATTCATGGTATTTTATCAATTTGAAGTGGTATTTTCGATTTTTCATTTTTTTCTCCTTTCTTCCTAACTCCAATTTCTTCAAAATAGGCAATGTTTGACACCTAGCTCCTCCTCTACTCCCACACCAAATTTTTAAAGCTTTCTAGTTCCTTTTGATGTTGCTTGCCGAAATTGATGCAACAATAGTCACATTAGAATGGGGCAATGTTTGAGACTCTTCGATTGAACCCAACAGCTCCTCTTCTGCTCCCACACCAAATTTTTAAAGGTTTTAAAAATCTGGCTCCTTTAGGAGATGGTTGCTAAGATCTCCCCTGTCTTTGCATTTTTTTTTTTTTGAAATTCTTGCACTCCTTTCCTACCTACCTTCCCTTTTTGTATTCCTTCTTTTGTTTTCTATTTTGAGCCTTTGTCCAAATTCTCTACATCTGGAAATTATTTTTTTGGTTTGAAGGTATTGGTTCAAGATCACAAGTGGAGGATTTGGGGCATAAAGATCATTTTGGTCCTATTAGGCTTGTGAATATGGTTTACTATGCCAATACTTTGTTGTTATGAATTTTTCATCCAATTTCAATTTTTGCTGCCTCAATGATTATAACGGTGAGTTTATATATCCTTGATAGAATGCAACCCATTACATAAGTTTGAACCAGTAATTCCATCTTGAATTGATTTTAACAGAACTTCCAACATTCAAAACAACAGCTTTTTCTACTTATGTCTAGGATCTTTTCGTAGCTAGCTTGAATAAAATCATGTGCAACTGTTGTATTACCTTACGAATCCAAGTTTTGACCATCTTCCCACACATCATTATAAACGAAATCCAAGTTTAGCGTAACTATATTCTTTACATTGAATGTTTGGTCTAAATACTTGAACTAAAAATTTTCTAGTTTTTGGCATTGTAGGTTCAATGTTCAACACAAAAAATGTAAAAGACTTTAAAAATAGTTTTGGAAGTGCTATGGGGGCAAAAGGGCATTATGCAATTGACTATAACCATGTGGGTGACATGCAAGGATAGGTGTGGATTAAAATGGGGATGGAGATGTCAAATGTTAGGAAATTTTGTTTCTTTTTCACTTTTTTGTACTCTTTTCAATGCAGTGGTTGTCTCCTATTTTTATTTCTTCCTATATCCATTCTTTACTTCTTCTCTTTGTTTACTTTGGTTTTTTCGCAACATATGAAAAGTAAGTTTCAGTATCTTGCTTGTAGTCTTATTTTTTAAGCTTTGGCATTTTGAAGGGCAGTCGCTCAGAAAAGGGGTATAATTTCAGTTTCCAAAAGTAGTGTAGTTGAAGAGTGTTGGCACATGCTTAGACGTGTTTTGAGTTTGTAGTTGAATTTGGAATATTATTGTTGTTTCACTAACACTTTTGACTTTTGAAACTAAATGTGCTCTTCCTTATGAATAATTGAACTTTATTTTTCTTTTTATGCTGGGTTTTTTTAGAGATCACAAAATAATATGATATCTTGCTTGTTGCCTTCTTTTTGAAGCTTCGACATAATGTATTGGATGCTCTTGGTTTGTGTCTAAAGTTACAGCATCTTTAGTGCCATAGATATTTCTTTGTGCCCACCTTAAATTCTATTCATTTTAACTTATTTAAGAATCTTTCATCATCATATTGTTCAAACCCTTATATATTGTTTTTTATTAAAGCTACAACATATCTTTTTCATTTAATTTGCTTTAGTGATTTGTGCTGGGTACTTTTCTGAGTTTGATAATATACATTTAGGATATTTTCTCAATCATAGTGTTGCTATTTGTATTTCTAAGAGTTTGTTGCTGGTTTCTACATTAGATTATTTATTCACTTTCTTCCTTTGAACTAATTATTATTATTTTTTGTTCTTTCCATCTTTTTAATTGAAAAAAATAATTACTTGATAGCGATAAACATGTGCAAGAGTGTTGCAAAAGGTTCAAATATGTTATCCAAATTCATTTCTCTTTCTTTATTCATCCTTTTTTTTTTTTTACAAGATTTGAAAATGTAAAAGAAAAATAATTGATATATTGATTTACTCTCTTCTTCTGGCTTTGCTCAACTTTCTATTTTCTATTCAAAAACTCACATTTATACTCACTTGCCATCATGTAAACGATTATAGTCATTTTTTTTGTTATATGGGAGACTTTCAATTTTCTTTTTTATTACATAAGAAAAAGGCACAACTTTTTTCTTTTACACATATTATGTCTTATCTATTGCATTATATTTTGTTTATGTTTTTCTTTCATTGTTGATTATTCATCAAAGGTCAATAGCAAAATAATCTTTCTGCATATTCTTATCATATTTTTTTATCTTAAATGGACCATCTGCTATTTAATATTATTGCAGCGCTAAACATGGATGAGACAAACATGGCTAAAGATCTATAATCATTGGTGTGACATGAGTTTTTGTTACTTCATAAACACTGTCTTTCTTGTTTGATGTTGTCCAAAAATTAATGTTGCATATTTTGAAACGATTTGTACAGATCAAAGTTTGTCCTGTTTTTAGGACAATAAAATGTTTGGTTGTTCATCACTAAACATTAAACAAGTTTTATACATTTTGTAATGTATGATATTATTATAATAAACTCCTACCTAATTTGTTCCATGGCTACTTTATAATCAAATAATTTTACTATTTTGAATAATCTACATATAAAATGATTTTCAAATTATACATCAATTAATAACTCTCGCAGCATAGCGTGGGTTGGTAACTAGTTAAGAGTTATTCTTTAAGGCTAAAATTAAATAACAAATAATGTTTTGGTATAGTTCTTTAAACGAGTATAATGGAATGCTAATAATTCCTCGTAATTGTATGCACAAATCCAATTTTGTTTCATAGATTGAAACTTATTTTTTCTAATGAATTTAAATCAAGTTTAAGATATCATTAGAAAAAATAAATTCAAATTAAGTGGTCAATTAAATTTAGACAAAAAAATTGATGTTGATTCCCTTTTTCAAGTTAAGCAATAAAGCTCTTGGATTCAAACGTTACGATTTATATATATACCTCATTCATTTCCAAAGGTGGAGGGAATGGGGCTAGTAGGGCTCATGTCCACTCAAAAATTTTAAAATTTTTATAATATATTTTTATTTTTTACAAATTTTATAATTTTATTTCTATAATAATTTTTTGTTTGGTAAAATGCCCCATAATAATTCGTTAACAACTAATTTTAATAAACTTAGGAATTAAATAACATCAATTGCATTATGATTATTCTCCAAATCTCACTTCCCAAAACCACATAACCACTCACTTTCTGTTCTATTTTCCTTTTACCAAATAGAAATAGAAAGTTATTTTTTTCCTTACACTCTTTTGCTTGCTATCGGTATTTTCTGTACAAAATACTTTTAATCAGTAATTTGTTAAGAATGAGAATTATAGTAGAATGTTAGGTGATTTTCATAAAATTTTGTTAATCATTTTTATTGAAAAAAAAATCATTCACAACTTTAATATTGATTCAATGATAAATATTTTTAATTTTATAAAAGACTATTGAGCTCAATTAAATATGCCCAATCTTAACATATAATAATTATTAAAAAATATATTTATTTTACACTTAAATAACACATAATTAAAGTTATTTTTATAATTTTTATATGAATTTTTTTGTCTAAATTACTTTATATTTTTATCAAACATTGATAGTTTTATTAACATTATTTTCGTCTTAAACGTAAAATCCTTGCTGCGTTGTTCATTTCTATAACAATATATAAATTCAGAATAAGATTTTTTTTCTGATAACATTTTTTATTTTCTTTCTACCCTTTTTATTTTCTCTTTTTCTTTTCTCGATCTTGCCTTCGAAGCGTGGTTCTCCTCTCTCTCTCCAGCAAAATTAATCAAATAAAAAAATTGAATTTAAAACGAAAAAAGGGCCACGTCGTCGTTTCGCACAACTCAAACTAAAATAAGCCAGGTGTCAACATCATAATTGCCAGATTTCAATCGCTTAGCCCGAATGATTACTTCAAAATAATGAGTTGATGGTATCGATTTTCCCTTCTACGAGTTTAGCAGTCGCTTACCCTGTCTCGGACCAACCGAACTGGTGGCCATGGCAAGGCCTTGTTGGCGTAAAATCAAAACGGCATGTCGTTTCCAGCTGTTTCGTCACCTTTGTTCTTCAACCTCTCTCCCTCCCCGTCCTCTTTCCTCTCCCCGAAGGGTAGTCGTCACCGGTAGTACATCTCGCTCCACTACCATTTCTTCTTTGCTTACAAAAAATTTTCAGTTTTAGCAAAGACTTTGTTTTTTTTGGGTTCTTGGGTTTCAGGGCTTGGCATGGTGACCCCACTTGGCTGCGGAGTAGAAACAACATGGAAACATTTGATAGAAGGCAAGTGCGGGATTAGGGCAGTAACCCCAGACGATCTAAAGATGAATGCTTTTGATAGAGAAACTCAAATGCTTACCTTTGATCAGTTAACTTCTAAAGTTGCTGCAATTGTGCCATGTGGAACTAACCCTGGTGAATTCAATGAGGACCTTTGGCTTAATTCTAAAGTAATCCTCTTCTTTTTTTTTTTCTGATTTTGGTTGATGACCCATTAATTGTACTGTGTTATTTGTTTCTTTGCGATGTGGCATTTTGAACTGGGTTGAGGTTTTGGCTTGTGTGTTGAATTACTGAAGGAATAAATTTTGTGTTTTAAAAGTAGGATTGGGGCCTGCCTGTCAAAAAGAGGAAGGTAGGATTTGGGTGTGTGCATTGATGTTAAGTTTTTAGTTTTTAGAACTCTAAGGAACAATTTCTTGAGTAAATATTGAAGTGGATATGACATTACCTTGAATGGTACTGATTCATGCAAGTACTTCCTTAGTTACTGGCCTAGCAAGAAACTTCGGCAATTACAGATATGGAGATGGTAAAACATTGATTTCCTTGCAATTACGAAGCATGTTTTAGTTTGCAAGCTGTTTTGGGCTTTGAATATGACTTGACTATTTTCCACACTATCTGCTTGCGAAGAGGTTTCCTTTGTTCCTTGTTGTGATTATTCCAAAGTTTTGACATCGGAGAATTCCAAGTTGTTTTATTTTTTTAAAATTGATGTGCATTGTCTAACCTGATACTGGATTAGTTATTTATGCTGATGAAGATTAATTTTGAGTCTTCGTTTATGTAAGACAAGTAAATGTCTGATGGAATTTTCTAATTCTTTGCATGCTACAATCAATGATACTTGTTGTTCAGGAACATCGATCAATTGCAAGATTTATAAGCTATGCATTATGTGCTGCTGATGAAGCTTTAAAAGATGCAAAATGGGTACCCACTGACCAAGAGCAGAAGGAAAGAACAGTAAGCACTTATAAATTGGTGATAATATTCAATTTATAGATCTTCTTTAGTTTCTGTTTAGTAACTGGTTCTTTATTAACTGAGTAACCAGGGAGTCTCTATAGGTGGTGGGACTGGAAGTATCAGTGATATATTGGATGCCGCACAAATGATTTGTGAGAAGGTTGGTTTCTTGCTTGTATTTTGTCATCATGATCATTATTATTTCTATCGCCATCCTAGCTCATAGGGTCATCATCATTACTTTCCTCATGTCAACTATGGGCTGGAACATGAACTACTTGGCTATGGAAAGAGTTATGACAAGTGAAATCTCTGCTCTTTTAATACAGCGTCTTCGTCGACTAAGTCCATTTTTCATTCCAAGGATTCTAATCAACATGGCATCTGGTCATGTGAGCATGAAATATGGATTCCAGGTGTGTATATGCATTTTTCCATATATGATAAGTTTATGGCCTTATAATGATCTAAACCTAGTCAAGGAACAAGATTTCCTTTTAATGCCCATTACTGTTGTGTTTAGAAGGGAGCTACGTGTCCACAATTTTTCTAGTTTATCTGTCAGGTCATTTCTGGGAAACAAAAAGCTTGAGCTTGAATAAAATTTAAGTAATTCTAAAATTGATTGATTTAGTTGACAATGAGCATGATTAATCTACCATTGTCATGCATGACGATTATGTAGGGGTCATTGTCCTTAGTAAGCAGTTGACTGCTGTATCATAATTCTGTTATGATTTTGTAACAAAAATAAAGGTATTCTTAAAATTAAAGTTGTTGCATGTCTAGTCACTCTTTTGAATATAGGGACCAAACCATGCTGCAGTGACTGCTTGTGCGACTGGAGCACATTCTATTGGTGATGCTATGAGGATGGTTCAATTTGGAGATGCTGATGTTATGGTTGCTGGGGGCACAGAGTCCAGTATTGATGCTTTATCAATAGCTGGATTTTGCAGGTAATTGATAAAAATTTAGTTTCAGTTTATTTTCTTGCTGTTTTATATATTTTTTTTTGGCTATTGAAAATTTTGATAGAAATTCAGGAGGGTATGAAAGATTATAGAGGGCCAATATGCAGAACAGTATGAGGCAGAAATATTTTTATAGCTATGTCATTTCTCCTTGTCAGTGGACCCGTAACGAGAGATATTCTCATGTTCGATTAAGTAAAGCTTCTAAATTTGATCGAATTGTTACAGCAGGAATGGATCTGTGAAATATTGTATTCAGATGGCCAAAATGTGACGATAGTAAATTGATTGTTGTAGTATTTTGAAAATTAATGCCTGATAAGACTCTCTTCAGTTCTCATTGGTTAAGTCAGACCATGCTGTAAAATAGTAGGATGGCTTAGCCCGTTATGCTCGTTGATTTCATCTGCTTTTATGGATTTACATAAACTCTCTCAACATTCCGTAATGCATTTATGGATATTTGAAAATTAGACTCATTATATTGAAAACACAATAATAACAAAAGAGAGACTTCTAATGCCAGACTTTGAGACATGTCTATGAGCAATTAGGCATTAAATTCAGTTGGATACTTCTTTGTCTGACAGAAGGTCTCCTGGGGAGCAGGGGAATTATTAACCCCTTTTTTTTCCCTTTAGAATGCTGTAGCACTTTGTTTTACTCATTTCATTTTCTACTTAGCTGATAACAATTACTATTTTCAATTCCAGGGCTAGAGCTTTGACTACAAATTACAATTCTTCCCCCGTAGAAGCTTCACGACCTTTTGACTGTGCTCGGGATGGGTTTGTGTGAGTGAAGTTTGGCTGGTTAATTGTGCCTAGCTCATTGATTGCCAATGTTTCCAATTTGCTATTATCTAACTTATCATACTTTTTGAGCCCAGGATAGGTGAAGGTTCTGGTGTCTTGGTATTAGAGGTAATTGAGCTGTAGTTTTCTCTTCTATATTTCAATTTCAAACCCCTTCCCCTTGTTATTGGCTGTAATCTTTGCCATTGTTTTGTAATGGTTTGTTATGCTCCTTTGCTATGAAGGAACTTGAGCATGCAAAAAGACGAGGAGCAAAAATTTATGCAGAGATTTGTGGATATGGGATGTCAGGTGGTTTTCAAACTGAAAGTATTCTGCAATAGTGTTGGTAGTAATATTTAAATATCATTGTTTTCTGAACCCGAATAGTGACCTTTAGGTGATGCATATCACATTACTCAACCGCATACTGATGGAAGAGGTGCCATTTTAGCCATGACACGTGCCTTGAAACAAGTAAGCAATATTCTTTTGGATAAGCCAAGTAAGTAATATTCACAGCTACTTTTAACATTGGATGTGTTCAATCCAGTTTTGCACTATAACATTCTCAAGGGGGTTGCTGCATCCCAGGGGTCATTTCTAAGGATGAAAATCAGGATAGTTGCAGTTTAACTTCTTATGTTTATGTTCGTATCTTCTGGGCTTGGCGGCATGTTAGGCAGCAATGCAACTTATATGTGGTTGCATCTGATATAACCTTGCTTGAGAGCTATGTGCTTGAAAATGTAGAAAAATCTGTTGGTGGACCTTAATGATTTCATGGCCATAAGGAGCAGCAGTTCAGCTTCTAGAGTTTTTTAGTAGTTGGTTCACTTGTTTTATTGGTTCTTTTGTCACTTGATCCTGTGGATACCCTGATAACTTGCCTACTATGCCTCATACATAACAGAAGATTGTGCTTTATCATATGCTTACTTATCATGCCCTTGCAGTCTGGTCTGCATCCTAATCAAGTGGATTATGTGAATGCTCATGCTACTTCTACGCCTTTGGGTAAAAGCCTTTTGAATCTCTAAGTTGCTTTCTATGATGTTTTAAGTTGGAATTGAAACTGGTTTGCGTGTGGTTTACATCTCTTGAACCATTTTAGGTGATGCAATTGAAGCCAATGCAATCAAATCCACATTTGGTGACCATGCAGCGTCAGGTGCTTTGGCCTTTTCCTCCACGAAGGTAAATTTCAGTATTTCTGACCAGATTGGCTTTTAAGATATCTAGGTGAACAATGTTTACTTGGCACATCTTTTGTCCTGTAAATTTTGTATGATTAAGTGTTTAAGACAAAATGGCACTTGATTACTTATTTTGCATCAATATTCAAACCTGACTAGATAATTTGAAATTGGCTGGTTTCACTCTGGTGTCCTTTTTGCTTGTTTCATTAATGTCCACAAATTGGAAAGGAATAAAGTACCATGGAGATGATGTAAGTTTAAAAGAGACAAAATTCTGTCCATGAAATAATATCTTAGGTGGTTACTGCTAGCTGCTACTTGCATTTCATGAGAGAGAGAGCCTTATCAATAAAACTCTGTGCATCTCTACCTAAAGAGATTTCTTTGCTTGTGAGTTCAAATCTGCGAGACAGCAACTTGTCCTATGCATTTTCTTGCTCTTACAAAAAGATGTGAGGGAAAAAGGGAGGAAGCCAATTAGGGAGAAAAAGGAAATGCTACATTGCCTTTTCCAGTGCTGTGCCTTGCCACTTCACTGTGATTTCAATAAATTTTCTTTTCCTGCTAATAGCTTTCATCTACTTATCAACCATTTCCCCGATTAAGACTGCTACAATCACCATATATACAGGGTGCTGTTGGTCATCTTCTTGGTGCAGCTGGGGCTGTTGAAGCAATCTTTACTGTTTTAGCCATACACCATGTAAGTATTTCTGTTCAGCTTCTCCGGAATGATTTAGATGAAAGCATCTTTCAAACACTTATCAGTTGGACATAGCTTTTCAGAAAGTATATGACAAGATTATGATAGGAGATCTCACTTGTATGAACCAATTTGAGTCCTGTCTATAAATTTTTCCTTCAGTATGTGGACTAATTAATGGTGCAACTGTTCTCTTCTCATCTCTGGAAAGATTCTGTTTAATACAATTGAGAAATTTTGAAGCTATACCAAATGGTGATTGTGGTGTCTTATTGCAGGGAATTGCACCTTTGACACTTAATGTCAGTAAACCAGATCCCATATTTAACAATGCTTTCATGCCTTTGACTGCTTCAAAGGAAATGCCAGTTAGAGCTGCATTGTCCAATTCTTTTGGTTTTGGAGGAACAAATGCATGTTTACTTTTTGCTTCCCCCTCCTAGAACAGATTGATGGGTCAAACTTTCTTGTTCTGGGGTATTGGGTGCTGGCTCTTTGTTTGATTGCTTTGGCACCTTTCCGAATCACAAATCCAAGATATGAAGCTGATGGTTGGGTCATCGTGGTAGAATCTTGTTTTTTTCTTGTTCTATTATTTTATTGGTAATAGTAAACTGCAGAGAAAAATGTCATTACGTGATTGTAGAGAAATTTTGAGCTTCAGATTCTTTAAGATTTGATTATCAGTGAGGGCTATTGCGGCTGTAGACCAGAGAAAGATGTCATGATGGTTCTCTTTGGACCATGATTTGTAGGATGTATGATAGCTTCTGATTAATGGCTTGGAACTGTAAAATCATGAAAGATACAAAGAGCCAAGGGATCTGCTCCGTTAGACTTGTGAGATCTTGGGTTGTAGTCAGGTATCTCAGTGACAGGATTGTTCTGCTGGATGCGTACTGGTGTCACTGAGCCCTTTTCCCCTATGCGTTGGTTTTGGGAAGTTAATTTTCAAGCTAAACTGGAACCGGAAATGAATTAATTTTATAAAAATTACCCTTCTGAATGCTGTCACCGCATAGTATTTATGCACGCGCAATATGCAAATGTTACCATTAAGATGCCTTTGATTATACTTCGAGAATTGCTTTTATGGCCACTTGTTCTACCCTGACATCATCTGGAGCCAAGGGTAGCGGTCTTTAATTTTGTAGATGCACGAGAGTATACTCTTGAGTACGCTAAAGACGTGCTCCAATTGCCCAATCTTGTCCATACAACAGGCAACTTCATGTTTGTAGTCACCGTAGGTGTGATGACTACGAGTCTACGAGTATAGTCTACATCATGGCGATCATAATGCACTTCCAAACAGGAATTCCTGCGTCTGACTGTCAGGGTACGGGATTGTAATAAACGACCTTGCCTTCTATGACTCTTACTTGGACGTCTTAAAAATAAAACATGCACAAATAGTTAAATGGGCAAAAGCATTAAAGCTCATATATGTGTCGAATGATGCTTTCACAGCAAATTCATTGATAAGAATCCAATGTACAGTCCTTTAGAAGACGTGGTGCCTGATGAGCTTAAGTGCACAAATCAAGTAACGGATTGTAACATTGCACTCACAGGGCCAACCTGGTCGATATAGACCTGTCACTGCACTACTGCTCTGGAAATCTCACAGATATGATACGTACAACCATTCCCTGATTTAAGGTGAATAAAATAAGTCTATACCTCCTTGACACTACTGTTTTCTCCTAGTTCATCATGGTATCCTATCCTGCATTAATCAGTTCAAAGAACCCACAAAACTTTGACACTAATGCACATTGTGAACAGATTTCTACAAAATCAGAAAAATTTTATGCACACAGTCAATATATTACAAAGGGGGAAAATTACATGTTTTTTTACTCATTTCTCTATACTCTAGTCTCTAATTCATCACATCTTCTGAAAAAGACAGACTATGAGTGCATTGATTTGAAACCCTCTGTTAGAGGAACCACCTTTGCTGACACTTTAGACTGCAACTTTGAAACAGCTAGACGAATGTCCTGCAATATGGAATGACGATCATCACATGACTTACTGTTATTAGAATACGGTTCTTTCCTGCAATAAGGCAGCAGCAGTATTTCCCCATGCAGGTTAAAGAAAACTTCTATCTGATGCAACATTTCTGTGAACTGCTTGCAAATATTAAAAGGTGGAGAGAGCTGGTCCACGTATCATCTACATGCTTAAGTATAAAATTTAGCATCATCTACCATTATGCAAGATGGAGTGAACCTCAATTCAGATGATAAACCATTTAGCTAAACTATCAGGAATGCTATTCTCCAAGATTTTTATGTCAATCAGCCTCTGCCTCGCTTGTAAGAGGACAATCACATTGTAGCATCTCAGCAGCATATCAGCTGACAGAGATATATTAGATGTTTACCCTTTCTAGAAAATGGAACGAAGACAAGTAATTCAATTAAATGATTACCTCTATACTATAACGGGATGAGAAATGTGTTAATAGGATGGCCTTGTTCCTGATCCACTGAGCATGTTCAATGATCTGGAATTTCATGTCATGTAAAGTTAAAAGTCATTAATGGTGTTGTAACGATAGAATGGAAGAATCAACATTGAACATACCTCAAATAAATGAGTATGACCATGTTGTCTTGCATGATCAATGCTATAGCCTTCATCAAGGAAAGTTGCCTGTTAAAAATGTTTCAAAATCAGAAATGGGGAAGTTTATAAATTGCACAAAGTTGTGAATGTTGCTCTAAGTAGGGGAGGGAAAAAGAACAGAATTTTAACATTGCATGTCATGATTCCTGAGTTCAATGCGAAGATAAGCAGGGCTTTTTCTTTTCCTTTTCTCTTTCATGAGCATGTCAACTATCGTCTCTTTTTTATAACAGCTGCAACTTTCAAAATCTTATGGCCAGAGAAGGGCCACTTAAATGATAAATCAGAGGTAACTTCAGTATAAATTAACACAGAGGACAAAAAATCAGTGCAAAAATTATTTGACAACCTATGACCTGGCAGAGTTGAGTTCCAGTATTAGATAGGATAAGGTCAGTAGTCATGGAAACCAACCTTTACTAATGAAATGAGTACCGTGCCTTAGATATTAGAAGCAAGAAAATGACTCAGAAAAGCCAGGTATAGAATAGGCTAAGTCTTATGTTTTAGTTTAAGCCAAAGCTCAAATCTGTTATAACTGCTAAAGGCAAAGTGAAGGCATACCATACCCACATGTGACATTAATATGCAGGCAAGAGCATCTCACACTTTAATCATGGATTTTAGAAAGCATCGTACTTGTCTCATCCAATTCCATTTTTCACTAAACATTCCCTCAGATCTTAGATTATAGTACTAGTTGCAACATGAAGTAGGTACTGTTACCACAGATGTCACAAAAGTAATTTCAGGATAAAAGTAAAAAGGGAAAATAATTATGGAAAAGATTCTATTTACATACCTCAGTTATAAGAATTTTGGCCCTCAAGGCATCTGCATTTCGTGGATCAAGCATGTATTCTGCTGTTGTATCCCCTGTAAATGCCACCTCTGGAGACAAAATGATGTCTGTGATCTGTAATGGAAGGTTTAAAGTCAAATAAATGATAAAAGTAAAGAATATTTGGCCACTCTATTTTGCCAAAGCTACAAACCTCAACACCAGATTTCTTCAATTTCTCAATCTGTTTCCCTTTCAGATGAATGTACTGCTTCTTCAGCTTTTTTCTAATAGAGTATATGACATAACCCTGAAAAAGACCAAGAAACTTCATACTTGAGACTGTAAAGTATCCAAAGTTTAAACAACTAAGAAAAGAAATTCATCTTAATCTGTGTTTCAAACCTCTATAATGAATTTCCCAGGGGCAGAAAATAAAGAGCCACAGAGTTTCATGCACATTCCACTCCCGACTCAAAGATATATTGACATTATTGCCTCAAGGGTTTGAACATTCCTAATTCATATTCTATAGTTTCTCTTCTACGAAAATTTATGTGATTTGGAAGAATAGTTGGTAAGGCATACCTGGCTTGGTATAACATGGTGAGTTCTAAATGGTCGGACGACAATGTCATTTCGCAATTCGTATGTTTCACCTGAAAAAAAACATGCAAAGTCATCTTAAAGATAAAACATGAACATAAAATAAACTTTTGATGTAAGTAACATACCAACATCAAGTGCGACCAAATCAAGATTGAGTTCCACTTGTCCCATTGTCCTGTGAATATCCAACAGCTTCTCCACATCCTCTTTGATACATGGAGGTACAAATACTGTCGGAGGCTTTAAGTTGTACAAACCACGGCTAGCTACATATATTGGCAGCCCACCCTGAACCAATAAACACCACAGGAGATCAGAGTAATACCCAGAACTACAATTATGAAGCAAATAACTCGACCTAACCAAAACAACTGAAAGGGTACAAAATTTTCAAATACTCATGTTGAAGCAATGGAATTGTTCATATATTGACCAAAAATTATGGCTAAGGATAACATCTTTAGCAAAAAAATTGTGGAACTTACAATGTGATCAAGATGAGCATGGGTAATGAAAACAAAATTCTGCTGAATAGCACGAGAGGGGCACCGCCCAATATCAAAAGCAGATTTGAATTGAGGAACTATGACACAGGTTTCATGGCCACCAATAGAGAGTCCTTCAATGAAGCAGCCTTCGACTTCAATACCCTTCCTGGTGACAGTAGCTCTGGCTTTGCGGTACTCTTCTTCTTCCTCTATAGCACGGCTGATTGTGGATAAATAGCCTGAGGTTTTGAGGGCGTCGAAGGGGCTGGCTTGAGTTTGGAAAGCAAGGTTTTTGTGGGGATGGTGAGGGGGATGAATGGGGTGGTGGAATGGTAAAATTGAGGGGAGATTGGAGGGTGAAATGGGGAGAGAGACTTGCATGTTTTATTGAAGATGGGATTGTGAGGAAAACGCAAATAAAAATTTGAAAAGATTGTTGAGTGAAGAGGAGTAGGTTTAACTGAGGTTTATCAGTTTCACAGGTTGTTCTTTGTGTGGGAGATATTTGAGGACTTCTCCGGGAACAGAAACCAAAAACGTTGCGTTTTGAGAAGGCAAAGCCCAATGTGTATGTCTTCGAAGTAGACTCGATGCTTGCTTTACAGCATACAGATTTTACTGTAAATTGTCAAGAAATCAAATAAAAGAACCAAACTTAGAATTTGCTCAAATCAAAGAGGCTCGAATCATGTTGGAATCCATGTGGCACAAAACCCGCCTATCCATCTACTGCCAAGAGCTTGCATGCCTTCGTGCGGAACCAGCCTTGAGAACCCATGCCTTCACATATATAGGTCCCCTGGCCTGGAACCCATGTTCCACCACCTGATTGCTCGCCTCCTAATCAGGTTAAAAGCTTGCATTGTCATGGTTGCAGGCTCAGGTGCGTATAAAGAAGAAAATATCGCGTTATTTAGCCAATGGGATCTTTTGCCTTAACATGGCTATGCAATGTAGGATAATATAATAACGTATCTCATTGTCTTGGTCTTTAGCGAAATGACCTATGTTATTTTGTAAATCCTACGATTCTCTTCCTTGAATGTTTTTCCAGCCCCTGGTGAGCTATTGAACTAACTGGTAGTTGATGCCATCATTATCTCTACTCTACTCGACATTCAATCACCAGGTGACTTGAAACCATGAGGATAGACCTTTTCAGGTTTGGTAGATCAGCTGGCGGAATCTGATGATAGACTGATTCAAATCCGCGATTGCTTTTTAAGATGAGGCCCTCCATTTAATTTGTACTCCTATTTATCACATTTATATATATATATATATATATGCACACACATTAATCCGAATGTCATATGGACAATTGCATGTCCAGAAAGTATAGAGAAGCAGGCACAAAAATACTGCAATAACTCGGACTTCTTATAACTTCACATTTAAGAACCTTGTATGTTGATATCAGTTCTGCTATTGTGAAAGTAAAAATACACAACAGTGCTTGACGAGATGGAAACAGAAAAACAAAGTGGACAACAAAAATAAGCTGCCAAGATTGAAGTTTGTAGCTATTTGAAACAAACTAACAGATCCACACACTGAGGTAACAAGGAAATACCAGAAAGAGGAAACAGGAACTAGTACATTGTTAAGATATTATCATATCAATCTATATAAATCCGCAATTTAATAGTAGTAATTGCCATGTTGTATTAATGAAAATTATGAACACGCATGCAGACAATTTTCAATTACGTGTTTCTTGATTCGATGTTATGAGATGTATCTATGTAATAAGTTCCAACCCAGGTACCAAAGCCTAACCAACTTCCTTGCAGAAGGATATTATGGAGCATGTTAACCTCATCAAGGGTCTCAAGTATATTTTCCAGTCATGCGTCGATGTTCCTGAATTCATCTGATTAATTTATCGAATAGAGACAATCAACATCTTGTGCATATGATTTGCAAATTATAAAACAAAATGTAATACAAATTGAGCTGCGCCTTTGGTAATATATTTGTACATTCGATGAGTTTTATCATCCTTCGAGCATTCTGTTGACTGAAGAGTAGCATCTGAAATAAAACTGTACAAGAGTGGGAAATTAACAATTGGTTTCCTTCCCTGTAACCCATTTTGAGGACATCTCAAGGTTGCATAATATGAACGAATAATCTATTCAAAGTAGATTCCAAGCTGATTAAGATTGTGTGATTCTGAATATGCCACATCACTGCAAACCGTGACTTTTGAACTTGAGAGAGTAATTTCAGCATTCAGAAGGGTGAAACCATGAATGATGGGCAAAGGGAAACCTTTTCCGAGATATGAATTTGCATATGGTATGACAACAGTCTGGACGAGTGTCCACATCACCGGCTGCAACAAGTAAAGATACATTAGACCTTTTACCAACGACCATGCATGATGATGTTAATTTGATCAAATACTAATATCACAACAACCTGTATCAGATACATTCGAAGATTGCCAATTTGGCTCCACTTCAATGACATTACCAAGTCATCCAACTTCACGCTCCCACCAAGGTTATTTCCCACAATTTTAACGGAACCTGAGCCATGGATCTCCTGTCATAACAAATGCAGCAACATTGGTCACAAAAATGGATATAATATCTCATACAGCAGTTTCCCATTTCTAATTTGCAAGCTTTTCAATTAAACAAATCTAGAGAAGAAACCATGTACAAATGGATAAACCTGTGAAGAAGGAAAAGGAAACACAATAATGCAACTCAAAAACCTAGCATCTTCAAGGCTGTGCAGTGACTAAAACATCAAAACCACTTTCCCAGGGTTGCAAACTTAACCTATCAAATAAAGAACAAGTCGACTATTGATGTATGGTAAAAATTTCAATGGTTTGCTATCCAAATCAAATTCATGGAAAACTATTTTATATATCAATATAACCGCAAAAGCAAACAATTTCTTAAGTCATAAGAGGCAGAATGTAATAAACCCAATTCAATGACATCCATACTTGAGATATATCACTGGGCTGCCCTCCAGGCAACTTGCTTTTGCTGTTCTCGTCCATTATAATGATTGAAAGTTTTTATGTTTCCCACGTAAAATATTTTTCTTCCTTTTGTTTTCTTCTTTGGAAGCAGGCAGAGGCAGGGGTGCTTAGAGAGGGTTGCGTTTTTTGTTAAACAGGAGGAAGAGAAACATAGGTTCAATGAGAAAATTAAGAAATTTCAAACCATAACATTTTAATCAAGAAACTTACCAATGAAATGCATGCAACCGGTATTACTTGACCAGCTTCAACCACATCAATTATCACGTCTGCATAAACGGTAGCACCAATATTATGCCCAGAAATCCTTATCAATGGTGGAGAAGACAGAGAAATGTTCAAATTCATATCATCATTTGGGTATTTCTTGTACAGTTGGGGAATAATAAATCTCCATCCAGCAGTATTTAGAAGAGCTTGATCCGGCACTTTATCCACAATCCATTCCATAAATTCTGCCTGACCACAGGTAGAAAACCTTCAACTTAACAATAATATAATACAAGAGATGGATTGATGGACAGTCACACTTGCAAAGAGACAAAGAAAGAGGGGTAGGGGGTGGGGGAGACTAATGACCATAAACAGGGACAGACCCAAGAATTTTTCTAAGTGGTGTAATTAGGATGATACTCAAAAATTTTTTCCTAGATCCAAGATCTGCTGGGAAAGTACTTAGATCAAATTCAACACGACTTTGCTTATAAGAATATTGTTGAGTACCATCATTAGTAGAATTTTGTCATTGTTGCTCAAGAATTGAGCCTTGTGAGACAATTTCTTTTCTTTTAAAATATTTTTTTCGTGGCTTATTTATTTAAAATCATAAAACTTGTTAAAAATTACTACTCATTAGCATAAATTAAAATATTAGAATAAAATAAAATATGATCTTACATGATAAATTATCAAATTCAGTAACTAACAACAAGACAATTTTCTATTCATTGATCAAAACTAAATATAAGCATCCACATACCACATAAAGTTAAATACAAAAATCAAATAATCAAATAATATATCTACAAAATAAATCAAAAAAAGAAAGACTCATAATTTCAAGATATTATTTGACCTGCAATACTATTTTTTATTAACTAGATTATAATTATGAGCCCAAATTATCAAATTAAACAAAAAATATTTAGACATGAAGTATATAAAAACTTAATTTGAGTTGAAAATTACTTGCAATTGAAGCCTAGATGAGTTGATTTGAGAGAGTGAAAAACACAACCAAGGATTGGGAAGGAAAAGGACTTGAATTTCTAGATAGAAAGAATATTTTAGGTTTTGACTTTTTTAATAAAATCTTAAAATATAAAAAAAAAAATTTGTCTTTCCTTGTAGTATATATATAATAATACATAAATTACTTTTTGATAAATCACTTTTACTTGGAGTCTTTGACCTCACTCCTTATAAAATTGTAAAAAAAATAATGGCTTCATTAGTATATTAACTACCTTAAACCTTAGATAAATAGTATAAAAACTAAAATATTTTAGGAAGTGAGCGTGAGTCCGCCCAATACCATAAACTTGAAAGACATATTTATCTATGCCAACTTGTACTCCAATTTGCTCGTTGTTGCTATAATAAGTTAGAGAACTCAATGCAATCAGAAATCAACAAATTAGATTAGGTATTTAATAATTCTATCTCAAATGTCTTGGTATAAAGCCATAGTGCCTAACCTGAATAACTTCATTTCTATGGTAACTACCAATTATCATGAAGACAAAGCAGACATGATGCAGCTAATCATTGTTCATTATTTTACCACTTAAATGATCTACACACCATACTTCAGTAGTTCTACATAGTTTTCCAACTTACATCATAGTATAATGCTGACGCAGAGTTGAATACAGCTTCATCTAATGAAATCCCAAGCATTTTAGACTGATCGCTGCAGAAAACAGAAGGTTGCCAGGTCTGGCGGTAGTGTTTGGGAATTTGAACCTTTTCCTTTGCTGTGAATAACCCATTGATGTCAAATTCAATGAAAGAACTGCTCAATAGAGGATTCTCCACAAAAGATACATTCAAAGAAGCATTATCGTCCACAGGAATTTCCTTTGGAAGAGATCGCAGAAATGAATCAAGCTTTAAGATTCCATATTTAAGTTTATTTGTAATAGCATTTTCAACCGCAGATCCTATTTGCTCCTCAAATGCATTAATCATCCTGAAAAATGAAAAAAATAGCATTGAATCACCATAAAACATAACATTGACCATACTGTGCGATGAAAAAATTACCCAAAATGGCAAGGCAATGGAAAGTTAATTATTTTCTCATGG
The DNA here is from genome assembly GCF_002168275.2 of Theobroma umbraticum. NCBI lineage: Eukaryota > Viridiplantae > Streptophyta > Magnoliopsida > Malvales > Malvaceae > Theobroma > Theobroma umbraticum. The sequence continues at coordinate 9,973,806 of NW_018397255.1, read as the reverse complement.
AAGAAATTTGATGAAGATAGTAAAATCAGCACCATCAGCCTTTTCTTTTTTGTTCTAACAAAAGGAAAAGCAACAACTTATCAATGTTGAAATGATACAGAAGATCAGTCCTTTTAAACACTGCTCACGGTGCAGATCAACCAGACACTTAGCTACATGAATCATGAAATGCAGTTCCATCACATTCACTAATCTAAAGTCGCAGTTCATCAGAAGATCTGAATAGATGGATAATATGTGCAACTGCAACAAAAGAGAAAAGGAAAAACTCACAGTGAAGTCTTAGGTATAAAATCTAATATACAAATAAAATAATTTTTAAAATAAGGCAAAAAGGAAATCCAGGAGAAAAGTGCTCTGAGGATGTAGGACTCTAAAGTGCTCTGAAAGCTCCTTCTCTGGTAAAATTTTCCGAAGTAAACCAAGTGGAAACATTTTCCAAGTACCATGACTTTCATTCCTTCTACTATAAAGCAAAACCAAGAGAAGCAAATAGGTAAGATCAAGAAATAAAGAACCCTCAATTGTTGTTCTTCCTGATGATGTTTTGCTCCACCACCATAAAAGCTTTGTGGATGTTCTGACCTAAGGGCAGAGCCTTCACCAATTAGGATGGCTTATATACTACCACTTGGCCCTTTTCCAAATGGCCACCAAATACACTACCATCCTTGATGCATCTTAAGAAACAACAAAAAAGTTCTCCAAATCCTATGAGATTACATAAACATTCTCAATAACATTCTCACCAATTAGTATTGTTTCCTAGGATGCATGTTGGCAGGGGTTAAACTGGTGTATAAAACCTTTGATCTAGACCGTTAAAAATTGTTCTTGAGAATTGAGGATTGTCGATAGTAAATGTGTATTTTGATAGAGCCAAAAGAGAATGAAAATGATTATTGTGAAATGTTTATAAATTGTATTGTTTCCAAATAATTTAATTGTGATTTGTTCATTAAATATCGTGAACTGCAAATGGTGATTTTAACTATTGTTTTCTTATGCTTGGTCCAGCTAGTTAGATCTTGTTACTTGCTGGGTTGTTCAGCTCACACTTTCATTAACACTGTTACAAATATCAAGGAATGAGCATTCGAGATTGCTTGGGAACAGTGAGCCTTAGCAAGGACTTCATTATTATGCATTACACTTAAACATTTCGACTTTATTATTATGGTTATTATGGATGGTGGTTTTGATAGTTTCGTTATAGAATATTTCAAAACTTTAACTTGCCTTTGATGAAACTTTGAGGTATTATTTAGAATAAATAGTATTTTGAAATAAACCATTTTAGCCTTACCTGCTCATGGGCTCACCTCATGGGCGTGTGGTGTTGCCACAACCTAGACCCTTGGGGTTAGGGTGTGATAGATTATCTCACCAGAAAACAAACCTCAAATATCATTAAGACAAAATTAGTCAATTGATTGAAAAAAAAAAAAAACATACCCTTGATAAAGCCAAGAAGCACCTCCATCCAATTTTATGGTGATTTCTTTCACATAACAACCACAGTCCATGAGGGACAGCTTCAGAGTTCCTTCATGGTTCTCCAACCCTAGCGTAAGCCCCACTTCCATGCCTTCAACCTTACCCAGAAGCATCAGTCATCAGATTCCCTTTGTTAAAGAGCACATTACAAATGAGCAAACAAGCACAAATTCAGAACACACAAAAGTAACACTGGCATATTGAACTCATGCATGGTTGCTATCCATAGGCAGCCCATTTTTGCAAGCAAGAGAAAGAAAGAAGCATGCAATAACAACCATACCTAGAAAATTAAGCTACAAACCTAACACTCAACAGCCAAGAGTAGACCTCAACAAAATCGGGTCCTTAATTGGCACAACACATTGCAGAAACGATAAAGTTCATACTTGAATTGTATGTAGCGCTCTGCATGAAATTAGAATCAAATTTGCAAGCAAAAACACCATGTAAATGAAGTCAAATACAATAAACCCATCAACTTTATCCCATAAGGTACACAATCTCCCTCCTAGGTCAACAAAAGTCAAAGTAATGAATTAGCAAATGAACAAGCAAAACACAGCTCTTTTCTAGCATAAGAAATGAAACCCACTTGCATAAGCTCAAAACTTAAAAAGCTGCATATATTTTACCCAAAAAGCCAAAGCACACATACCAATCACCAGCAAAGTCAAGTTAAAGGAAAAAAAAAATTCTAGTGCCCGTTTGGCCAGGCTAGAGCTACAGTGAAAAGTGCTGTAAAATTGAAATTTTCATCTTTCGTCTATCTAGAATTTTTATTAAACTTGTTTATCAGCTCTTTACAAAATCTAAAAAATGTTTCGAAAAAAAAAATTGAGAAGCTGGTAGATAAGCTGACCAACCAGTTAGCTAAAGATAAAGAATATAACAACTCCAAGAAAAAAAAAAAACCTGAACAGAAGCCCTTCCTCCATCAGAAATTTCAATGGGAAGAAGCCAAGAACTATAAGAATAATGCCAATTCATGGTCAAGTTGCAAGTAGTCCCAGAGGCAACAATTGCAATCCCAGTATTCCCAGGCTTAACATAAGACGACAAAACATCGATTTTGTAAATAGTAACATTGGAAATAACCATATGAACATTGCCCAAAAAGGGGATTCTCGCAGATTTCTCAATGGTGGCAGGCAGCTGCAAAGGGATGATTGAAGATATCGCTTTGTTGATGAGCAAGTCCTTGATGAAATCAAGGCCCTGTTGAGAAACAAGGATTGACGTAAACGATTCTTCTTGGTTTCTTAATGGCTGAAGATGAAGATTAGCTTGTGAAGATAGGAAGAGAGACGAGATTAAGAAGAAGAGGAAAGTAAGGTGCGCCATGGCGGGGGAAATTTTGGTTTTTTTTTTTCCCCCGAAATTTTTGGTTGTAGTGCGTTGTTTTTATTGGCAGGATAAAATGAAGACGTGGAAGGGTGGGCTTTCTTGCTGCTGCCAGGTAACGTAGACATTATTCTCTGTTATAAAATGCCTGAATTACCCCTGAGTCTTTTCTTCACTTTGTTTCGTTTTAGTTGACTGCCAAAATATCAAAATCGTAAGGTTGCTTTTGTAGTCACTCAAACTTGTAATTTTAATTTGATCATAAGGGTATTTTCGAGAATACAGATTTAAACTTCTACTAATCTTTGTTTTCTGAGTTTTTCCCGAACATTTAACAAGGCAGGAAGGCCGCCCTCTTTCCTTTCTTCCCCACCCTCTTTGGTTCAGACACCGAACAAAGAAAAGAAAAGATGGCGTTGCAGGCAGGTGTCCAAACCTCCAAAGTTCTAATTCTCATGGGCGCAGGTTTCTTTCTTTCTTTCTTTATAGTCTAATCGCGTCTTCCTTTGAATTACTTTTACTTTACATTTCCGATCTTTTTGAAGCTCGGTTTCTTAAATTTTGGTATTAGGCTTGACTGGCTCAATTATTTTGAGGAGTGGGCGTTTATCTGAACTCATTTCACAGCTTCAGGAATTACTAAAGGGCGTCGATGAAGTCGAGTTCTCTCCTTATAAATACGATCACACGCTTCTTGCTGCTCAGGTACTCCCAATTTTCCTTGTCTTTTTTTCAGTCAAAACTGCATCGAATTTTTAACTTTTTTGTTTGCAGTAAGTATCGAAATTCTCGGCGTTAAGACCATTTTTCAAGTGCCAAATGTATATAGAACTTGTTAAACCATGTTAGAGTGAAATGCCGATGAAATTTTACAACCTTTTTCTTTCCCTTTTGGTTTTTGGGGTGGGAGTGATTTATGTTAATTGTCCTCTTTATGCTTGTATTTAACCATGTCTATGCTTTTTCTTTTGATACTTTTAGATTAAACAATTAGCACAAGAGCTCAAGGATTTGACAGCGTCCAATCCGGTAACCATCCTTAATGGCAATTCAGACTCTGGCGGTATGTGCTTCTATTTCATTTTTAATGTTATTTATTTAGTCATTTTGAGCTCTAAGTAATTTAAATTATCTATTTCTACTTCCTCTTTTGCTCCTTCTCAATTTAGATGCTGCTGGTCTTCTTTATTTAATTTTACAATAGTTGAATGGTAAACATTATCTATTAAATCTTTCGGTTTCTTGGTCTCACTCTAGATTTTTTTGATTATATTTGGGGATAAATTTATACTGCTCTGTGAAGAAATTGAAGTTCAAGATTTTTGTTTATTAGAGGAGTCATATGCCTATGGGCTCTCACTCTTTTTTCTAGTGCGCACAGGCGGTATTGCTTCTTATCTTGTGCCAGCTGCTGCACTTGGAGCATTAGGATATTGTTACATGTGGTGGAAGGTTAATAAGTTTTGTTGATGAATCAAAATATGAAATGCATTTTTTGTCTAAGCTGTTTTGATTTGCACTCTTAACATGTGTACATTTCTGATGTATTATTTATATCATTTATTGTGTAGGGCTTGTCGTTTTCTGATGTAATGTTTGTGACAAAGCAAAATATGGCAGATGCTGTTACAGTCGTGTCAAAACAGTTAGATAATGTATCTCAAACATTAAATGTAAGTAAGATTGGTGTTCCTGTTATGTAATTACACCAATCCTTATAGCAATTCTCTGTTTGACACACTTTTCAGTATTTGATAGTGTTGTTACTTCAATCATGCAGTCAACAAAGAGACATCTAACGAAGAGGTTGGAAAGCTTGGATTGGAAATTGGAGGAGCAGAAAGAAACATCTCAGCTCATCACAAATAATGTAGTGAACACTACTTTTGTTTTGAGCAAGATCATGTTTTAGCATAATTTTGTAGTGGGAATGATGTCTACTCATAGGGACAGTGGATACCAATAGAGGGTCAAATGTCATTCCACTTCCACTTCCTTAGATCATATTAGATATTGCTACCTAATATGGTGGGGAATTAAATTAAGTTCCAAGAAACCTTTTTTAGATTCACAATCTGCATTTTGAGGAAATAAACCTTTGTCCCTTCTCCTTGCATTTTAGCTTGAGTTATATCCATGTGCTTTTCTCCTTTGCTTTTACAGATGATAAGATGATTTTCAAAGCTTTCATGTATTTTACTTTAACAAGAAATAGTTTGTGGCGTGTAAGTAGTGTGGTTGTTTATCTTTCTCTCCTTTCTATCACATTGAAAAAAAACTATCCAAAGATTGACTTTCATCAATTTTTAAAAGCTTATTAAAAATAACTAATAGAGGAAAACTGCCCTAGGATTTAGCTGTCCTTTATCTCACATGTAGATATAAAAAATTAGGGGTTTCCAACTCTAATAAATATTTTCATTGTGACTTTCAGAATTTAGATTCTTTGCATAGAGTTTGAAATCAGACTCTCTCTTTTCTAACTATCTATCTACTTTATTATTTCTTTCTCTTGGTATTGTGTCCATAAGGAGAGATAGTTGGAAATTAAGGAAACTGGTTTGGGAGTTTATGTTAATTGATGCATGCGCATTGTTGTTATGTCTATAGTTTTTGCAAACAAAATGAAATTATACCATATATTTTATGGGTGGTGCAGCATTCTAAATCTTCTGCCAACTTGGCGTCTATTCTTCCATCTTGCCTTTGGGCTGCTTATTCTCTTTATGAGAAAAGAAAACAAGAAAGTGTAGATCCTGCTCATAATTACATGAAGTATTACTTGCATGCAGGTTGATGAGATGAAGTCAAACCTTTCTCAGATTGGTTCTAATGTTGAAATGATTCATCAAATGGTAGCTGGATTGGTGAGTTGTGTTTATTTTCTCATGGTTAATCATCAGGTCTGCCAGAATTGTTATTTGCAACTTAGTTGATACTTCATTTGTTAATGAACCCAACAGGAAGGAAAAATTGAGCTTCTTGAAAGCAAACAGGTTATTTCTGATACTGTGATTCTTATTATACTCTAAATTATGAAGTTGTGTTGAAGTGATAAATTGTTTGATCTGTTCCTCTCTGCCATGCAGGATGTAGCTAATTCAGGTCTTTGGTATCTATGCCAATTCGCTGAAGGAGTAAAAGATGGAGTGAATGCTAAACTTTTTCAGGTTAGATAATTTGTATACAGTATTCATTTTGATATGTATGCATTATGCTTGACAAAGTAATGATGCTAGGAACCCATTTCCATATCAGTATCATATATACAAATTGGAAACAGATGCACTAAAATACAGAGGGGATACATAAAAATTGTTGTTTATTGGGGCTAAATACTAACACTTTTTTCAGGTTAGATAATCTGTGTATGCCATATTTTGATCGTTATGTTCTATGAAATCAGATACTAGGAATCCATTTTTATATCACTATTGTACTTCTGTCCATGTCAGAGACAGATGCATTCAACGTGCCAAAATGAAGAGTAGATACATGAAGATTATTTTGAATAAAATATGTGTGCATTGGAGGGAGCTGGATTTGATTTTTTTTATTGTTCCTCCATTTGTCTTATTTGATCCCTCAATTGCATGGTCTAGTTGTGGAAAAACTTGATTTGTAACCTATAGCTAATTGTTGGTCTGAACATGTTTTTTAATAGCTTATTGACACTTCTCAATTCACCTTGTACCTGTTAATGTGTTTCTTTTTCATTATGTTTTAGGCTAATCTTGAGTGTCATAATCTTAGATTTTGAGAATACTGATAGAATTTTAGTATGTAGCACCGCATGTCCTGTATCCCTTTCCAGTTATCACATGTCACATCGTGTAAGACAGTAGTATGGATTCAGATTGTACATTTTTGCTCTAGGTGCCATCTATATGCCCATTGACTTGTTATACTCTTCCATCCTGAGATATTTATTTAGTTATTTCTTGCTCATTCGCAGGATGTTGGTGCAAAGCTTGCAATTGATTCTTGAGTGTCATAATCTTAGATTTTGAGAATACTGATAGAATTTTAGTATGTAGCACCGCATGTCCTGTATCCCTTTCCAGTTATCACATGTCACATCGTGTAAGACAGTAGTATGGATTCAGATTGTACATTTTTGCTCTGGGTGCCATCTATATGCCCATTGACTTGTTATACTCTTCCATCCTGAGATATTTATTTAGTTATTTCTTGCTCATTGGCAGGATGTTGGTGCAAAGCTTGCAATTGATTCAGCCGTGAAATTTGAGGAGAAATCAGTCAAGGTATGTGAAGTCAATCCTATAATTCTTTACAGCAGTTCTATTTCCTCTCTCCAATTAAATGGTCCGAGGATAAATTTCAGGGACTCCAATTCCTTGCCGAAACCAATGAGTCAGCCGTGAGTGAGAAACCAACAGTAAACTCAGAGGAAAATGATGTAGAGTCCCCTGTCAAAAAAGTCCCCACCATGAAAACAAAGATACACAGATCTTATCCAGTCGGAATTTCCTGGGCCAGGGATATATGTCATAGGGACTGATACATAATTTTATGTTTCCTTCCACATATAATCAATTTTGTGAATAGACTTTACCATTTATTTGATATTTGAGCAATTGGAATTTTACTTGTTTGAGTTGGGCAACATGATGTCAGGTTTGTATTTTACATTCCCTGTTTTTTGGTGGGAGTGGGAGTGATTGAATACTGTGGTAGGGACTATGTGCCAAATAAAGCACGATGGTCTTGTTGGTATTTGATTGGATAATAAATTAAGAGCAAGCAGTTTCACAATAGCATCTTGATTCTTAGAGCGAGCTAACCTGTTCATCCACTAACATTTTCTTCTTCTTCTTCTGGTTTTTTTTTTTTTATGACAAGACATTTTGCTTGTTATTTAATTATAAACTAAGAAATCCTTAATTATACACTCTTCTTATTTCTTCTTAGAAGGTCGTTATGGAAATGGAACGCTATTGTTTGGTTCTTATTTATTTATTTCTCATCAAACTGTTAAATAATATCAATATAATATTTTGTTTGTTTAAGTGAATAAATCATGAATTGGAAATTTAAAAGAGAGAGAGAGAGAGAGAGAGATTTCTATGTGTGAAAATTTTATTTGTTATTTGATATAAATTTTTTGTTGACCTTAAGTATATTATATTATATTAAAGATTGTAATATTATAGTAAAAATATTTGTAAGTGATATGCTTGAAAGAATTGTATAAAATAGTCAATGATGATGAATACAGGAGATAAGAAAAAAAGGGAAACAAGGAAATGCAATTATTATATGTTGCAGATTAAATATTTCGCTCCTTTTTTATATTATCTTACAAATATTACGATTTAAAATAATTAAAAAATATAGATAAGTCAATCAATTAATGTTTTTTAAAAGATTTAAACTCAATTGTTTAAATAAAAGGATACATATATTTGTCATTAAATGGAATTATATGTTTTTAAAAATAAAAAAATTTTTGTGTGAGTGTAGCTGAGAGAATTTTCTAATGTTATTTTATTTGAAACTATTAGACTTTATTATAATTTTTAAAAAGTAATTTATAATTTATTCACTTCCCATTACAAATTTAGCTTTAATTTCGTAACTTATATTCTTGGAGAAACAAATAATTTCAAACCATTAAAGTATCTTAGACGGATTGGTGGGTAATAAACAGATTATATGCATGAATACAGATTAATAGATAATAAACTAAAAATAAATACGAATAATAATGTATTTAATATATATAAATACAGATTTTAGAAAAAAAATTATTGAAAAAATTGAACTAATTTGATAATTTATGTTTAAATTATCATTGTAAATATTTTGTATTATAAATATTAGTAAGATTTATTTAATTTGTAAATAAATAATTTAATTTATTAAAAAATATTTTTTAAAAAAATTTAAATATTATTTAATAATTTTTAAATTATTTATATTTCAAATTTTATATTTTAAAAACATTTATATTTTTAAATAATAATATTATTTAAAAATAAATATTTACCTGAAATTCACATGACATAGAAAGAATAAAATAAAAGCCCACAATATAGATTGGACCAAAGAAAGAGTGGAGCCTGTTTTGACAGAACTCGGCCCGGCGTGAATTACCACCCAACTTTTCTTTGTGGTAAATTTGAAGCTAGGGTCTGGGGAAACTTGTGGACGAATCGGATTCATTTCTATAAACTTCTCTTATCTTCGCCTCGCCTCTCTAAGCAAAAAGGTATTGTTTTTCCCTAATTTTTTATCTGTTGTTTACTCTTTTGTTTTTTTATATCTGTTCATCATCTTTGATTAATTTCTCGCTTATTATTTGCTTCAATTTTGCGTCAATTAATTGCTTTAGCCTTACAGCAAAATTGATCTTGATGAAATTACTTTTTTTTTTTTCTGTTTTCCCAAATTTCAGCGTTCAGGGTTATGATTGAGCTGTTTACTTTCTTGATCATATAATAATTATGTATATAATTAGTCAATGGATGATTATACCCTAGCAAATTTGATCATGAGATGAGAATTATTGAATTTCTAATTTGTTTTTCGCCTGATAATTTTCCTGTTAATATCCATCTTACTTCGCGGTATGTTTATGTTTATTTTTGCGTATATACGCTTTTTCTGTTTTAATGTGGTGAAATTCTGTTATTGAAATAATTTCATTTTCATTCCGTCGCTAGCTTTTGGGCAACTGTAAAATAGCTGGTTTTTTCTTAGGCACAACAGAGGGAGAAGAAGAAACCATGCCAAAGAACAAGGGAAAGGGAGGAAAGAATAGGAAGAGAGGAAAGAATGAAGCGGATGATGAGAAGCGTGAACTTGTATTCAAGGAAGATGGGCAAGAGTATGCCCAAGTGCTTCGCATGCTAGGCAATGGCCGATGTGAAGCCATGTGCATTGATGGCACTAAGCGCCTTTGCCATATCCGTGGAAAGATGCACAAGAAGGTTTGGATTGCTGCTGGTGATATAATTCTTGTTGGGCTTCGTGACTATCAGGATGACAAGGCTGACGTGATCCTAAAGTACATGCCCGATGAAGCAAGGCTCTTGAAAGCATATGGCGAGCTTCCAGAGAACACTCGTCTCAATGAAGGCATTATTGATGAGGAGGATGAAGGAGGTGGTGATGACTATATTGAGTTTGAAGATGAAGATATTGATAAGATATAGGGTTTTGGAATTGCTTCTGCTTGAATGGGATGTTTAAATGTTAGAAGAGAGATATGGTTTGCTTATAGTGAATGCTGTTAAGAAGCCTAAAGTATGGGATTGCTCACATAAGGTGTATGTTTAGATTTGTAAGTGGTGAATGTGTCATTAATAGATGTGTAGTTAATTTACTTTCGTAGAGATGATAAACGGAATTGAAGCTTATTATGGGCATTTCGGCGCTGTGATTGATACAGATGATATATGCTTTAAATTTGCATTTGAAACCGATGATCCATGCTTTAGTAGGAGCTGTAGGTTAAATGCACCCTTGCGTTAAGCTTCCGTGGGGAGATTGAGTAGATGTAGGTGTCACTCATTGTCACCATGAATATGGAACACATGCAATGTGCAAATTCAGCTATATATTAAAGGGGCTTTTATTGGTTGGTACTTAATACTCATGGAATTTACAGAATAAACAATGGTTTTGTGACAGCATTTACAGGGGAACCCAACCATTATGTCGAAGCCATATAAAACAGAGTAGGTCTTAGCACTCGGATTAACTAATTTCTCTCTTAAACGGATTAAAAACCGAAAGGTCAAGAGGTTAAAGGATTCAGCGACAGTTGAGCAGAAGCTTCGTTGCAATTGATTTCTTTCTGAGCACCTAACTGCTTGCTGTTGTGCTTTCTATATTTCTCACTCTCCCTTGAACCATCTTTCTTGTTTACCTGCAGCAATATTATAATCAAGTTAACTGATAGAAACCAGAAAGTAAACACACAGCTATTAGCGTCCAACCTGGCCAGATGTTTTAGATAGCTGATAGCTTGGTCCAGTTTTCCGCCTCGATATGCCTCTTGCAGCTCTAAGCGTGATCTTTGTTGGACTGTTGCCATCTTTTTCCTTGGGAGTTGTCACCGATAAGCTTTCTAGGTGGACTGATACTTCATTAGATCCGCAACTTTCTTTCTCTTCACCTGCTACATCTATAATTCTTCCTGACAACAAACTTTCATTGCTGTCCATCGGTTCAAATTGCTTGCTCCAATTGTTTTCAACAAATGAGCTTTCAGAACACGGGTTGCCATCCACCGTTCTAGCCAGCTCCAGCTCATGTTCTCTTCCATGCCTTCAAGTTTTGCTGTTTTTTCTTTGAGCAGATTCGCAGCTATAAAACAGATGGATAAAGTTAGACTAGTTCAGCTTAATTGTGCTACTCTTTCCTTCCGTGGCCAAATATGCTAGCTTTACCTGTTGCGAAAAAGCATAGGCCAGAGGCTCTCCACGCCTGGTCATTGCTTCCAGTTTGTCTGAATCCTCATTTTCGAAATGTACTGCTCACCGTGCTGTCATCCCAGTCTTCCTGTTATTTCAGGTTGTAAAACAAACAGGGATTAAGCAAAATCCCAATTGTTGGGATTAGAACACCATTCTTGAAACTTGGGTAAGCAGCACTGTGTATTTGAATATTAATATCATCCATTGAACTCGTGGAATTTGCAAAAGAAGTGTGCGTTGCTGTTTGCTTACCTTTATCTTTAAAACCTGAGCTCTGGGTTTATGTTGCATTCGGTGATGTACTACCTTCCTTTCTTCTTGAGCTGAGAAAACTTCCACAGAATTTCCAGTTTGAACTTCAATTGATGTACCGATAGACTCCCTACTTGGGCTTTCATTCCCTTGGGGAGGCTCTTGTTTATCATCCTTTGCTTTGGTTTCTTTGTTTTGACGCCTAGCCTAGCATTCAAGAACCAAAATAACAGGGAATTTTAGACTGTCAAACTCAGTAAGGTAGATAGACAGGAACTTCCGCATGAACAATTATTTTCACTTCTAACTTAGATTTATTTGCCATGTTACTCAAGCATGCCAGGGATAACAAACTTCCTGAATGAAGTTATGTTGTTTTTAAAAGAAGAGATGTCAATTGATGAATTTGGCAGGAAATCAACCAGAAAGTGTCTAAATGCTGACTGAATAACGATAGCTGCGTCTTCCTCATGGAACAGTTTCCAAATTGAGTTATGCTTGTCCTCTGTTATATCTGGCTCATCACTCTGGATTTCTCCTTTGTCCCTTAAGCCTTCTGGAACAGGCTGTGTAACTGTCGCTTCCGAGCTCTTAACTGATGTTGAATCTTCCTCTGCCAGGACTGAATTAAATTCATCGCCGCAGAGGTATGATCTGACTGAACTCCATCTTTTCTTATCGTTCACATTACTTTTTGCCTGATTGGATCAAGACAAGAAGATGCCAGATGAATTTAACACTTGAAAACTTTCAAGTATTCACAGCTAGAAGACTAAGCAGACACTAACTACTAGAAAAATTCACTGCATACAAGGTTTGAAGAAAAAGGTTGAAAACTTACGCTGGTGTCCTGAGTCCCAAAGGACCTGTTCCTAGAGAAGACGCTTCTAACCAGCTCGCCAGTGACACCCATCTCAATTCTCAGTTCATCAAATCCAATGAATAGAATTCTCAAGTGTGCTGTCTCCATTTATATTGACAACCACTAGAGATTCCTTGAATCATCATTGGTTCCGAGAAAAGAAAAATAAAGCTGAAAAATGTCTGTGACATTCTTCAGTCGGTTGTTCGAGGAGGCCAGGCTTCACTAGATAACACTTAATAAAGCTCTAATCTATTTAGTATTGCAATAATACATTTGTTAGCTGTAATTAAGATAGAAAGCCTGCTGGGTTTTCAGCTCTTTAGAGCTGGACTTAGTCCTTTCAAATCACAAAATAATAGAAACTGATAAAAAGTAAAGATTAGATGGAAAAGATTGGTTTGGGGACTGCACAGTTTTTTTTTTTTTTGGCTTTTATTGCACTTTTTGCACATGGCTTGCAACAGATTGGCCAAAGAAAAGTTTTCTTGCTATTGGGGTTATGTCTGTTGCTTTCTGGTTACTGCTCCTGCCCTTTTAGCGACTCTTCTCGGATTTCAGCTGCTCATTTTGTTATCCTGAAAAACATGTCAATTACTTTGGGCACCGTTTCTTCTACAAAGCACAGCAGAGTAAGATAATTATCCTGCAAAGGTTTTGAGATTATTAGGACAAGTTGACAGCCACTTGTCCCTCGTCTTCCATGGACTCCTACTTTTTTCCAAAACGTGTCCATTAGTCACTTATCAAATGCCAAACATCTTCTCATGTGTTGTTGTGCTAAAGTGGAAACAAAGATTTGAAGCATTTAGTGCAGATTGGAGTAACTTACAGTTGCTTGTGATAATGGAAATCGGTGATCATGACTTGCTATGTTTGGACCTTAAGACCACTAGGGTTTTTTGCTAACAGAAAGTGCAGCTATATATCTGTCTGGTTTTTTATGTATGGACTATGACTTAAACCAAGATATAAGGTTTTGGGGTATGAGATGATATGGGACATGGAAGACAGGGACAAATAGCAACCATTGATGTAGCAGACAGATCAGCAATGGACTGCATCTAGTGGTCCTGATTGATTGATCAAGTTTGTCCATCTCAATGTGCAGAAAAAAAATATCAAGGTATATGTGCATTGGTGAAACAGGTTGTGCACTAAATTCCATTTTTCAACAAGGGAATTGTTGGTTTATATATTCAATCTTAGGATTACAAAATATCAGAAGAATTATGGCATGAGATGCAAACTATTCATTCAATTATATGGAATCTGAACTAAAATCTTAAGCTGACAAAAAAAGAGTTGGCATGTGCCAAGCACTCACTGCATTTTCATCAATTATACAAATATTCTAAAGTGAGCTTGCAGATATGAAGGATCGGGCCATGGATATACTTGCATGCATCTTAAGCAATAGCAGAGCACAAGTGGTCCTTGACATCTTCTCTTGATTATTGGTTTGCCTATTTCTCTTTGACGTGAAAAAGCAAATTGAAAATTACGATTTGGAATGGAGTGAAATTAATAATAGAGGACGAAGATGATGAAATTTAGGCCAATTAGGCAATTACATGAATCTGGATGCTTATAATTATGACAGTTTCTTGATGGAATGTCACAAGTAATAGTAACACTAGTGTTGGTTCCGTCTCTCCCTCTCTCTCTCTACGTGATAAATAGCAAACCATAGTGACAGCACAAGCCCAACTGCCAGTTGGATTGCCTAAAGTCAAACCTGGTAATAATAAGAAGGCTGGACATTTGAACGAGGATATATGTTTGTATCAAGGGGTTGAAAGACTCCTTAAAACCAAGGTACAATCTCCAAATAATAAAAATTAATCAACACCACCTCCAGCCATCCTCATGACTAGTTTGAGGATTCCAGTGAAAATTGTCCGGGCAAGCCTTCCTTGCTAACTATGGTAGCTAACCATCCTGTACAAACTGCAAGCGCTCTGAATCAGTAGAATAAATGGATCAAGAACCGAAGTGGGGACATGAAAGTAGAAAGAACTACCCAAGTGATCAACCCTGAAAGTATAAGCCAGCCCATGTATAGGATGAATTCCATATCCAGTGGAAATTAACAAAAACATCACATAATTTAACACACATATATAGAAATAGAATTAGCATTAGCTCAATGGCCTGGTATACAGTTTGGTCAAGCATCCTTGTATATATTCAAACGAATTGCATAAGAGCATTAGTATCTTTGATCCCAGCAAGTTGAGATCGATGTACATGCCTATCCAGGATTAGACTGATACAGTTACTAATAAAATTGCATAGGATGATCTGGTTTGACACTTGAAAGGAATGACCTCTTCAACCTGGTGGTAATTAAGAGCTAAATTATAGCCTGGGTTTGAAATAATTGAATTAATTAGTAAAGTCCTGCAAAAATCGATGTATATGTGGCGACAAATCTTTTTGGTACGTAGCAGGCATCATCGCAAAAAGACATGGATACACTGCCGGGTCTGGAAATAAATAAAAAAGTGCGCACCAAAAGGTGCAATTCATCTAACATGTGACTCAAATATCATGACCTGATGTTTTTGTCATAAATACGTGTAATAACCTATTGTTGCCAAATTTTCACTTTATATCAATTTTCACGCGTATAAATTTGAGTTCAATTTTATACAATTTCAGTCACTCATTAAATTTAAATTATTCTTAAAACTAATGAAATTAGTTAAAAATATAAAAATGATTAAAGCAATACAACAACAACGAAAATAAAAGAGAAAAAAAAAGAAAAAGAATTTGAAAGTAAATTTATTTTGAGTAGAAGAATGTGATCAGACTATGCATATATACTATTAATGATAAACACTCTTTGTTTTGGATTTAGGCGGGAGAAACTTTTAATGGGCCCAAGAGCATAGCCCCGAATTTAAAACGCCAGGATCTATAGCCCAATTGAAAAATGAAAATTCGGGTCACCCGCTAAACCCGACCGCTTTTTTCTTTCCAAAATCCACTCGAGTCTGAAGTCGGAAGCTGTGTCAAGTCTGAGCCCGGTACCTCGCTCTACTGCAAATCAAAGGAGAGGGAAGGGGCAATAAACAAAAAGAAACAAATGGATGAAAAAATGATCTTCTAAAATCAGAGAAGAAGAAAGTAGAGAAAGAAAATGAGCATCGTGGCGAAGGAGACGATCGAGGTGATTGCTCAAAGCATAGGCATAAATAATTTGTCAGCCGATGCTGCGCTTTCTCTTGCTCCCGATGTCGAATATCGCATGCGCGAGATTATGCAGGTTCTTTTCCTTCTTCGAAATCTAGTAGGTTTTATTTACCAATTCTTCTTTTACATGATACTGTTCTAATTTTTCCTGACTCTGGATGGTATTAGGTTGCTTAAATATGATTTGGGGGGCGGAGTTAGGCTGCTTTTCTTTTTCTAAATGCGTAGAAGAAAGCATAATTCAACAAAGATTGAGATTATGAAGCTTTGTAACTATAATTCCTTTTTGATATACTTCCAGGAGGCAATTAAATGTATGCGTCACTCAAGGAGAACTACAATGACTACAGATGATGTTGATTGTGCACTCAATTTAAGAAACGTTGAGGTTAGTTATGCCTTTCACATTACAACTTAGTGTGCCTTTTAGTGTGTGTATATATGCTATTATGAATTTCCTTGTTCGTGTTTGTATGCTTTGCGTGCTTGTATCCACATGCCCGTTTTTAACCTTAAAACATGTATAAGAATGCGTGCAACTAGTTGCATTGGACTAGGGTAGAAGTGGAACTAGACGGAGTTTAGTGTTTTGGGATAATCTTCACAGTCAAATTTGAAGATTCCATTTTTAGTTGGTGTTGGCTTTGATTGGAATGTTGCTGATGCTGTGGTGCACTCTCATCAAGTTCTGATGGAAATGTGCTATTAAGGTGAAAATTGTTATTTTCTATTTAATAGCTAACTGCAGTCAACATATAAGGATGAGGCCTGGCTTGAAGCATAAATAGTTATGGAATGAGTTTTCTCTGTCCAGGTCGCGTGATCTCAACATAGACATGTGTAGGATCAAATTTTGCTGTTATGTTGGCGACTGGATGTGATAGAGAATATAAAGACCTGCATATGATGATGAATAGAACTACTTCTGATGTATAATTTAGTTATTATCTTTTGCAATCTTCAGAGAATTTGTATTTCTTTAATCTCACTCTGTTTTTGTCTTGCCTCAGCCAGTGTATGGCTTTGCATCTGGAGGTCCTTTGCAGTTCAAAAGGGCTGTTGGGCATAGGGATTTGTTTTACATTGATGATAAGGATATGGAATTGAAAGATGTAAGAAATCTCTGGCTATATTAGTTGCTGTTTGAGCAATGGGTTGAGTGCTTGCTGATGTCTCATGTTTTTTTCCAACCTGTAGGTTATTGAAGCTCCTTTACCAAAAGCACCTCTTGACACTGCAGTTGTTTGCCACTGGCTTGCTATCGAAGGAGTTCAACCTGCTATTCCAGAAAATATTCCTGTGGGAGGTCTGTCTCAAATTCAGAGCATTAGCAGTAGTTTTTATTCACAATTTTAATTTGGCACTCCTGGAATCTTGGTTTGTCAGCATAGACCATTCAAAATATTAATTTATTTTTCCCTTAATGAGCTGTCATGGCCAAGCATTTTGCCATATATGTATCACTTTTTAGTGTTCATCTCTGAGAAACCAAGCACTTATTGGCATGTTTGTAGTATGTTGCCTATGAATTTCTGAAGTTGTTTCTGTTATCATCAGATACTGTGATTTTTCCTATCAATTTGTTTGTTTGACCATTCTTTCTCAGAATTTCTCAGGAGCTAGAGAAAATTTATACTGGATAGGATTTTCAATTGTGTTGTTTCTATTAGCCAAAGTGTGGGAGCTAATAATTCAGTTGGTCTTGTTTTATCTGTAGTAATTGCTGCTTCTTCTGTTGGCAAGACTAATGAACAAAAGGATGAACTTCCGGTTGACATTAAATTACCTGTTAAGCATGTACTATCTAGGGAGCTTCAGGTATATAATTTACTATTACTATTTTGTATTATATGTTTTATATTTTTCCATGATTTATTTGGTCTATATTTTTTCTATCATAGCTCTACTTCGATAAAATCACGGAGCTTACTGTCAGAAAGTCTGATTCAGCCCTTTTTAAAGAAGCATTAGTGAGTTTGGCTACAGATTCAGGACTTCATCCACTAGTTCCTTATTTTACTTACTTCATAGCTGATGAGGTAATAATTTTGGATTTAAGACAATAATATTGATTTAAAAAATGAATGAAAGAATTTTTACGTTTTTTGCTTATTTTGTTTGTTCATTTCTCCAATAATATCAGGTTTCTCGTGGTTTGAATGATTATTCTCTTCTTTTTGCCTTGATGCGTGTTGTTTGGAGTCTTCTCCAGAATCCTCACATACACATAGAACCTTATGTAAGTTACTCTTTGTCCTATTGGATCTATGTATTGATAGGAAATATATTTGTGAATCTAATTCAATATAAATTGGTAAATATATTGGAATTACTGTTTACTAAGTTGATCATCAGGATGGACTAAGAGCTATGTGATTGTGGCACTTGTAAGTGTGGATGCAGAAGTGTCTTCTGTCTTGGTCAGTCCTTAAGAAGGCAGCTGCATCACATTCAAATCCACATGAATGGCACCCTTTGTCATGACCACTGAGTGCTAGAGACTGGGAATTGTGAATCTGTCTGGCTTCTGTAATAAACCCACCTCCCCCAAGAAAAAAAAGGGAAGAAAGATAAAAAATATCCAAACATTTTAAAATCAAATTACTGAATCAATGTGGGGAAAAGCTTTTCAATTTCCAAGGGAAAGAAGAGGTCTTCTCATTCTTGTAAGCCTATCTGATCAAGCAGTTTTATTGGTAATTAGTAATCACAGCATTCTTTATATTTTATTTCATATGCTAATCAAAATCTGAATAAAATAACATCTAAAAGGTGCTTCTGCGAGAATTTCAGGTATTCAATGCTGCATTTAACTGGATTAATTCTCTTCCTTTCTAATGGAACACACCCCTATATTCACCTACTGGTTTTCTAAGTGAATCATTCTCTTGGCATAGCTCTATGGGGAGTACTTTCTGTCAAGGATTTACTAATTCTAAACTAAGAAGGAACATTTTTTTTTTCTTGTCTTGCCAGCTGCACCAGTTGATGCCATCTGTAGTGACCTGCCTTGTTTCAAAAAAGTTAGGGAACAGGATTGCTGACAACCACTGGGAACTTAGAGATTTTACAGCAAAGTTAGTTGCTTCAATATGCAAAAGGTGACACTTCTTAAGTGTTTTCTATTCTGTATTTAAAGAAAAGGTCTTGAGTTGGAATTTTTTTGACTTCCAGTCATCTTCTCGTTGATGTTTTAGCTGTAATTAAAATTTCTCTCAATCAATGTTGGATAAAATCCACTTATATTTTCTAGACTTTAACTGTGATATCAAATTGTGTAAAACTGAGGTTTGAGGAAGGTACTTGTGGCAATTGCTGAATTTCAGTGGGTTGATCGTTGCCCTGATTCCTTGGGCCATTGACACAACTCTGCACCCAGATTGGATTATCTGAAAACCTTTTGTCAACTTACCTCCGCCATTCCTTTTTCTAGTGCAAGAAGTAAATCTTTTACAGCTTTAACTACAAAATGTGATCCTCTTAAGAAATTTGTCACACGATGGATTAATCATGCCTGTCTTTACATATAGTTAAAAGAGTGAATTAGATACTTGACCTTTGTTAGATGACCTAAACTCATTAAATTCATTTGGATGACATTTTTATCCGATTTGGTGATCACAGCAGTTTCAGTTTTGATGTTTTCCTGCTTCTTATTCACAAAGACAGATATCATTTCTATGTTGGCATCAATTTCCATTCAGATATTCCACTTTTTCTCTTCTTCTTTCTTTTTTTTTTTTTTGGGTCAATCTTACGTATGGAATTTAGATTTCATAAACTGTTGCAGATTTGGGCATGTTTATAATACCCTTCAGACGCGTCTTACCAAAACTTTGCTCAGTGCACTTCTGGACCCAAAACGGGCATTGACTCAGCACTATGGCGCAATTCAAGGGTTGGCAGCCCTAGGACCCAATGTGGTATATTCTCTTATCACATGTTGCATTTACTGTTGGTGCATGTTAAGTGTACCTTTGTGTTCTTGTATCCTCTTTCTTGCATAACTTCTTATGAACCTATTTAAATTCTATTAAAAGTTTATTGTAAAAGTAGTGGAAGAAGAGAAGCGAAATGATTCCACATTCTTCACCTTCCTCACTTTCCCCTTCTTTATAATTCTTAAGTTATACTCAAGATTGGAATATAAATAATTAATTGAGGAATATTGTTCGTTTCCCTGTGAAATTTTTACTGTTTTTGGAAACTAATATTAAAATTGAATATCTTTGTAAGAATTCCTTCCTCATATTTCTCTGTCCTTTACTTTCTCCCAGCAACTTGGAGATAGTCAATGCTACTCTCCATCAACAAATTGTAAATTATTAACCATGACATATAAGTAGTAATTCTTGACAAAATATGGAAAAGAAGATGATCATAAAGAAGATGATCATAATCTTTTTCCCATAAATGCTTATTGCTTATCCCAGACCGCCTTGAGAATCAACACTTGTTAAATATTTTTCTCTTTTTCCTGAATTTGAATAAAGAAGTAAGAAATATGACTGATGTATCTCTGTGTGAAGGTGGCTGTTGCTTTTTATGCAAAGTTTCTACTGTCTGTCTTCAAGTCCTTTCGTGATAGACTTGTCAGGATTTACTTTCAAACTGTTTTCTGTTTGAGTTTTGAACATCTTGTTGCTATTTCTGGGAATTTTATTCATTTGTGATACATTTTACTTGACGAGTAGGTTCGCCTTCTTATTCTACCAAATCTTGAGCCATATCTTCAACTCCTTGAACCAGAGTTGCTACTAGAGAAGCAAAAGAATGAGGTGAAGAGACATGAAGCTTGGCGTGTGTATGGGGCCTTACTGGTGAGTATTGTCCTTGTATGGTGCTAAATAGTGAACACAGAAATTTTTGACACAGTTGTGCAC
Organism: Theobroma umbraticum; assembly: GCF_002168275.2. Classification (NCBI taxonomy): domain Eukaryota; kingdom Viridiplantae; phylum Streptophyta; class Magnoliopsida; order Malvales; family Malvaceae; genus Theobroma; species Theobroma umbraticum. Next base: position 9,953,323 of record NW_018397255.1, on the reverse strand, counting down.
TGTCCAGCGTGCAGCAGGTCAATGCATATATGATCGCCTCAAGATCTTTCCACCTTTGCCATCACCTCCAGGCCATGCTGTCTGGAAGTCCAGAGAAAAAATTGTCACTGCAGTGCCAAGTAAGAGCTCCTTTGTTCTAAGATGCTCCTAGTTAGAGATGTTTAACCACCAGAAGTAGTGTGAATTCTTATGATGAAGGGCTCAAACAATGCACGGTAAATAGGATTAGAGAAAAAAATGCTTGAGGAATTACAGGCGTCCATAAAATGTGCTTCTGGCTACAAAACATTTTTAGCTCCATGTAATCCTTTGACATGCTTGGATACACACAAATGAGGCTTCTGACCCAAAAAGAAAGATGCGAACTCGTGGTTCCATAAAGAAAAACTTTCTGCCTTGTTCATTTAGCTTGACTTTGTTCCTTTTTTGCCTCTCGACATGTTCTCTGATTGATGTCATTGATAAGTTATTCAACTAGGAAGTGCTGATTCCACAAGATGGCTAGATCCCATGCTTTGTTTTTGTCTCTGTTGCATTCAAAATCCTGAACGAACGCTTTTAAGCACAAAAATTAGGAATGCTTGATATCCGGTGTTTATCGTATTTCTTGAGGTGACATTCTAATTTCATTCTTGCTTTCTATAAAATGTTTAAGATAAACGAAAAGCAAGCATGGAGCCCTTGGAACATGAACCAGCCTTGAAGAAAATAGCAACAGATGGCCCAATTGGCATGGCTTCAGCCAAATCCTCACCAACTTCCGTGCAAGGGGAAACAGCTGCTCCACATCCATCAGGTGACCTTGATGTGGACCAGCCATCGACTTCTGAAAAGATGCCTAATGATGAAAGATCAGGCAATAGAGTTGGAAAAGATAGTAAAGTCTTGAAGAAGTCAGCCATACTTGATCAAATTTGGAAGGATGACTTGAATTCTGGACGTACATTGGTATCATTGTTTGAGCTGTTTGGAGAAGGCATTCTCTACTTCATTCCAGCTCCTGAGATGTCTCTGTTTTTGTAGCATGTTGTAGAATAGCAGATTTTTATTGTTGTTGGTGTAGGAATATCATCACTACCATAATTGAGATCATTGTTATAGTTCCTCTCTCTTTCTCTGCTCCCATACATAACGGCTTTCCATCTAAATTTGCCAGGCACTTCCATCTCAGGAATGTTTGCATGACTTCACCTTCTAAATGAACTGAATGATCTCCTCGTTCATGCAATCGCCCCTCGGTTTTCAATAACAAAAAATTAAACAGACTCTATCGATGTATATTGGGGTTCTTCCATAGGGGTGGTGCAGGGAGTAGGCAATTGAGGACCCATGAAACTGATTGAACTAAATCTTTTTTATCCAAGTAAAATTTAATTTTGTATTGATATCTGAAATCAATCTGTTCTTGCTAAGATAAACCTGTAAATTCACTTTCTGTCTTGAACGTTAATACTCCCCAGCAATTTGGAAAAACCGTATTCATCTGATCATGAAACTCATCTATCCGCAACAACGAAATAGTTCACTCAGATTTATTCAGCATAAAGTAGTTTTGTGAAACATAGGAAATGAGAGAAACAAATACAGAAAGACAAAATCGTAGATGAGTATTAGGTTCCGATCCTCCCCGCACCCCACCCCCCCCAAAAGAAAAACATAAAAAAAAAAAA
>NW_018397255.1:9949370-9951553 GCF_002168275.2 Theobroma umbraticum | reverse complement strand
CAGAAGCAAATTAATTAGAGCAGAATGAGTGTGGAAGTGTTAGACAGTTCTACAATCTTGGCCTTCATTGAAGATGAAGAAGCATTCCATGACTCTATAAGAGATCATTTTGCTCTCCTTGACACTGACAACGATGGAATTCTGTCTTACGCAGAGATGTTGAAGGAGTTGCAGAGTTTGAGGGTCTTTGAAACCCACTTTGGCATAGATGTTAAGACAGACCCAGACGAAGTTACTCATGTCTATGATTCTTTGTTTGGGCAGTTCGATCGTAACTCCAACGGGACGGTGGATTTGGAGGAGTTCAAGACGGAGACAAAGCAAATGATGCAGGCCATGGCCAATGGAATGGGATTCTTACCTGTCCAAATGGTGCTCGAAGAAGGCAGCTTCCTCAAGAAAGCAGTGGAGTGGGAGTCCACCAAAGCTTGAATTGTTTATTTCTTCCTTCACATGTTGTTTCAAAACAATTTATAAGTCTGAATTAGTTCCAATGAAAAGTTTAAATGAATTAAATGTACCCTTTTTATAGAAACAAAAAAGTATTTAAGTTCTTATTAATTGTTCTGTTTTGGCAAATTAAAGATGGCAGGATTGATTATATATTCCTAAGTATGCCTAATCGTGTATTATTTATTTTGTATGGTCTGATAACCATTTCATCTAAGGATAATGATACGTTTAATTTCTTTATGACACTTTGTCATCATTTTATTCTCTTATTTGGAATCTTGTACAATTACTAGTGGATTAATAAATATGTAGGCAAATTCAATTTGAAAATAAATCAGTCAAATAAGAAAAAAAATATTAAACAAAGATAAACAACAATGTTGTCTTCAAAGTGAGTAGCATATTATTTTATTCTCTACAATTAAAAATTTACTTCTTAATTTTTATATTTTTAATGTTATAACGAAATTCAATTTGATCTGTCTCCTTGAATAAAATAATAAATTTAGATTTTATGTCTAACAAAATATTATGAAAAAAAACATCAAATACAAAAACATAGTGGCTTTTATCGATATTTCATAAAAATGTAACACCTAAACAAAAAGTACTCTTACACCAAATTTATAATGGAGTAAAAAGAAAAACTATTTTTGTTGGCCATTTTTCGAATAAAGAAACTTTGAGTAATCAAGAAATATATAATATTCTCCTCATTTCATAAGTCTCATATTTTCTTTTAAATTTAAATATGAGAAATTCAAATTAAAAATTTTAAATTCTAAACTATGGAAATTTCTCTTCAAAAAAAAAACTTATTTGAAATTTGCCATTTCAATTTAAATATTTTATTTATCTTTTAAACATGCACCCCACACCCTAATGCAAGCTGAAATTTATTTGTTCAAAAAAGAATAAAAATTACCATCAAATTATAGCACCTAGAGCATTGCAAAAGCAATGCCACATTATTGGTGAAAAAAAGAAAAGCCTTGAATGGAAGGAATCTAACATTTTTGTGGTGGTGCAACAAATGAAGAAGTCGCAAGTGGCTTCTTTAATGGGAACGGAGGGACAAACAGAAACAAAAGGACGGTAGTACTACTGCTAGTTGTAGACTGAGTGGGTGCGTCCTACTGGAGGAGAGAGTAATCAATCAATCTATGGGTCCATGCTTCTCATTGTTTTTGAAGAGCTGTCTAGCTAGTCAAGGGATGGTGACTTTGACTACCTGTAGCAATGCTTGGAATTTTTAAAGTAATGAATTGATGGAAAAGTTGTACCGCTCGAAACTTATAATACAAGTAAAGTTGAAAGGTGTCCAACTTTGGCTTGAAATTCGAGGTTAACGTTTCACCGTAGAAGCATCAAGAATGTTCTCTTCTTTTCTCTTGGCTTGTGAGTTGCGACTTACAACACGTTGTGAGCCCATTGGATAATTTGCTTTTACAAACCGAAAGGCAACACCAAATCTTCGAACAAAACCCATGTTCACACACAATAAGGAAAAAGAAAATTCCTATATGCTTGGGGACTTTCTTTTCTTTTCTATTAGATTAGATTAGATTAGATTAGATTAAACAATGCCGGTGAAGAGGGTGCAATCAAAAAATTCAACCTCCGATTGCGTTGATCGTTTAAAAGAGAACCGAAACCGTGGCAAGAAAATTCAACTGGCTAGAAACTAGAAACTATTTGGCATAGCCAGCGGCACGCATATTTGGACTAAA
>NW_018397255.1:9928527-9949270 GCF_002168275.2 Theobroma umbraticum | reverse complement strand
ACTTCTGCTTCAGTTGTACGCGAACGCCAGTTCCAAACTTGTAACTTTTTTTTCAAATAGGAAGAAACAAGGTATGGGCATGTGAAGAAACAAAAACAATGAGACCTGAGCCGTGGATAAGTAGCTTGTTTTGTCTTTCTTCTCTTGACTCGTCTTCCACAATTCTCCAATTCTATCTCCCCGCATCCTATTCCTAGCTAATTGACTTGTTGGGCAGTTTTTCCTTTTCTAAAACAATTTTAAAGATGAGCTTGAGCTCTTTTGAATCCAAGTTCGTTTTATTTGAGGATTTGCTCAAATTCATTTAAACATGATCCTACATAAATAATAAATCTTAACTTAATTCAAATACCATAAATACATTATGTATCACAAATTAAAAATGTTCTAATCGGAATGACAACAATAAAAATTCAAACAATCCTCTCAATAATTGAGCTTTTAAGTAAGTTCCATGTCTAATAACATATATGTTTTTCATTTTGTATATGTTGGATTTAATGGGATACCCATAATTAGAGATGTATAAATAATCAATTCGATGTTAAAATTTTAATAATCAAAAAAGTTTAAATTGCTTAATAAAAAACTAAATCAAAATGTTATTGTAACAAAAATCGAACGAATCGTAGGCCGAATCATTATGATTGATTCAGTTGATTTTTTGGAAACCTAAACTAGATTTCTAATGATTATGCCAAAAATTTTTTTTAGAGATTGTACCAAAATTTATGGCTGTAGTTGTGACACTTCATCCATTTCATATTTCTAACAAAGGTTCCTGGCTTTGTCGTTTACAACTCTTTCTTTAAGCTTAATTTGGAACATAACCACCCCTCTTACCCATATTTAATTAATACATATTTGACAAAATAATAAAAAATTATTAAATTATTTTTAAACATTTAAATTAATTTTTATTTTTTACTACATTCAATTAAATTTTTATATTTTTATTTTAAGTTAAATAAGTCTTTATGATTAATATTTGACTAATTATAACTAGTTAAAATATTATTTAATATTTTACATTAATGTGGAAGGTAAAAAATATCACATGGTAATATCATCATGTCACACCATGTCATGTCATTATCTATTACGAAATGTCAATATACCACGTCAACATCACATGGAATGGAATGACAAGTGATATTTTAATTAAATTAACTATTATTCATAAAGGTATAAGAGTTTATTTGATTCAAAATAAAAATAAAAATATAAAAATTTATTTGATTCAAAATAAAAATATAATAACTTAATTGAAGGTAATAAAAAAATAAAAATTGATTTGAATTTTTTTTAAAAGTTTAGAGAATTTTTTAAGTATTATGCCTATATATTTTCCCTTGAAAAAACTTAAAAGTTCGTTAGAAATGATGAACTTTGAAGCCGAAAAATGACTCTTTTCAAGTAAAGGCTTTCTCATAGAAAATTAAAACAATATATGTTAGTCATAAGCCTTGTAAAACTAATTTTATTATTTATTAAATAAATAAATTATTTTCTTAATGACTACTTTCAAATATATTATATATGTTTTAATGGTATTTTATTTATTATGACACATATGATATGATTATAAATTATTTGATGACATTGTAGAAATATTATACTAATAGTTGATGAACTATTAAGCAAAGAGTCATAATTCTTCAGTTCCTTGTTTAGTAATATTGTTTTAGCCAATAAATTTGACAAAATGTTTAAAGTCTATACTTATTGTGTTTGTATCAAAAGATTAACTCTGTTATTATGAGAATGACCTTAAAACAAATAAATGAGTGTAGTGTATGAGATACATACATTGAACTGGTCAAACTTTGCTTCTCTAAGATGTTCTTTATACTCTAGATATTTAACCAAACTTATTTTTGGTTATTACCATGTTAAGCTTAGATTTTACATTTGCCTTTGAGAATAGTAAAGTTGTGATTTGCTTAGGAAGAATTTATTATGGTTATGATTTATTCAAGATGGTTCAATTATTTTAGGCATTAATAATTTTAGCTATAATAATGTCAATGATTCTATTTCTTTCATTGCTACTCATGATAATGTTTACAACCATTATATAAAATGGTATGCTAAATTAGGCCATATTAGGCAAAACTAAATGAATAAATTAGCTAGAGAAGGCCCACTCGTTTAATTGTCTTTGTCAACCTATGAACATTGCCTTACTTTAATAATTTTACTATCAACTAACATCTTATACACTATGATTGCAATTACGCAGGTGGAGGGCAAATGATGACGATACTTGTCATTCGAGAGGGGATAAGGCCCAATTCAAGGAAGAGATACAGGTGATGGAGGACTGGATTATATGTCGGGTTATTGACTTCTTCTTCGGACAAGTATGGACTTTTGTCTTCTATTATTTTTTTTTCAGCACAATTAATGATGTTCTTGAGTTGTTTTTAGGGTTTACATATTTGTTGTTCTAATTTCTCTCATTTTATAAGGTCAATCTACAGTTGAACATGATTGTGTGCCCACCAATTATGACAATGACCACAGGGTTGATGTTATTGGCGACGGTGTTGCTACTGTTGTAGGGGTTGATGATCATGGTGAAAAAGACGATGTCGGTGTGGAGCAAGGTGTGGGAGGTGTTGGCAACCACAAGGCATGTGGTAAAGAGGTAACTCATGCAAATCTACCCATAGGTGCCAAACAACTCCAAGTGGTCCTTTGCAACTCTCCCACTTACAACACAACTCCTCAAACCCCACATCCACCTTGGGTGCAAACCACACAACTGGCTCATACTACGTTTACATCAGACTTGACTGACATCTAACAATTGGTCGGTAATCAAATTGATGAGACTGAACATGCCTGACAGAGGATGAACAGCAAATATCTTAAGCAACCCTTAACATCTCTCTGAATTTCAACAATTTCAAACAACACCAAACGCCATTTAACAACAAAATCGTAAACTACATTGTCAAGCAGTATGGCATTCAAACAACAAAACCCATTAAAAACACAAAAAAAAAATTCAACATTCACTAACTTACCATTTGTTACGAACTTGTTTGCTATGATTAATTACTTTGCTTTGAACTTTGTTCAAACACTTTCCTAGCTTTGGGAATGAATCAAATGGTCATTCAATATACCTGCTGTGCAACATACCTAGCATTTAGGGTTTAGATGAATGTCAGAAACATCTTCTCGTGTAATATGAAGAGGTTTTTTTTTTTTTCAAAAAGTCAAGTAGCAAATTGTGGTCAAATAAACCCAAGCTGAGGAGGTAAGGGAAGGGCAGTTTATACTTGAATTCTATAAAATAAGAGTTTCCTTTGGTACAGCTATGCTCAACAAGCCATTACAAGAACCTAAAAGTACAAGACAATGTTTTGAAGAATGCTTTTTCTCAGCCTATGTCATGGGAAAATCAAGATTGGAGAAGAGAGGGAAAATGACCAGAGAAGTAAGGTTGATCAAAAAAGAGAGGAGGTGGAGTATGAGTAATTTGAGTCAATGGTGTGAGAACGAAATGGTGGGAAATTTTAACCCATAAGAGTAATCAAATAGGAGAAAGCAAAGTCATTTTTACCGAGACAAAACAGCATCATTCGCCAAAAATCCAATTCTCCTGTCACATCAAAGGCAAAAATGCAAGTTAGTGTAGTGTGTCCTACACGTGTAAAGTACTTCTCACCTTAACCCTTAATTATAAAAAACCCTAAATATTTAACTTTTAATTGTTACAATTGAAACGTTTGATCCTAAATTGATAAAAATTCATAAGTTTTGACACCAAATTGAGCATTTAATCATTTTAAAAAAAGACATTTTAATAAAAATGGGGTAAAAATAAATTAATTTATTTCAAATCTATGCAAAAGTCATATGAATTAGGGCTTAAAAATACTATATAAAATATAGTTATCAACACTCGACTTGAGAGTGACTGTAGAATGACATTTATCTAGGTTTCCAACCTTGTAGTTAACGTCTTTTAAATTCATTCTTTGAAAAATCCTCATAAGTTTAGACATCAATTTTTTCACTATTATTATTATTATGTATTTAATTAATCTAATTATCATTACTATATATTTTTTTATTTTTACTTTTACTTTTATTTTTATTTACTTTCTCGTTTATCTCATTTTATTTGGGAATGAGCGACTGAGAAAGAAGAAGTAGCAAGGAAACGGGGAAGGAGGCAAAACGTGGGCTTTGTAGTTAGGGTTCCAAGTTAAACGACGCCCTGTTGTTGGGAGCCAAGCAGCTTGAACGGCGTCGATGCACATTAACCCATCACTTCTCTTCAAATGGACTAATTATGCCCATGAATTCCTTGTTGCAGCCCAGCAATTTGAGCAGCCCAAGTTCCACCTGGTAGGATCCAAAGCTTGTTAAGTCTAATTTCTTTGGGTCACATAGAACCCAAATAGGTATGAATCCTTAGGCCTTTTTGTTTGGCTCATTTTTAAGCTTTTTTTTAAAAATGTAGGTATTTATTTAGAGATCAATGTTAATATGGTTAGTAAATTATTTTGAAGAAAAAACGATACACACATATAATAAAAATAAGGAAAATAACACTAGGTTAGTACATGAAACATATATAAGTGTCTAAAAATATATATTTCTATAATATATGATTATTTAAGTTTTAAAAAATTTATATGTAAGATATTTGACAATTAGTTTATTATGTGGTGAAACAAATATAATGTAGGAAAACTTTTCAATGGAAAATGTGTTATTTGAGTTGATTCGGTAATGAAACTTCACTCGAGAGTGTGAAGTGTTAAATTTATCAGGTGGGGAACTTAATTAGGGCTTTCACCAACGCGTTGGGAAAACCCTAATTTTATGTTCTAATAACCCTTCTACTCAAATAACTATTTTAAACACTATTTTCTTTCCAAAAAAATAATAATAAAAGGTGGTTAGAAGCAAAAAAGAAATAAATTTATTAAATATATGTAAATATACACATACTCATGTATATATAAATAATAAGATATTAATTATTTTAAATTAATTTCCAATGATGGAATTTCACTCGAAAATACGAAAAGTCACATTTTTGAGTTGACTTTTCTAGGTGAGAAATTTAGTTAGGATTGTCATCGAAGTGTTGGAATAAATCTTAACTTTTTATATTCCAACACTATGTTAATTTAAACAATTATCTTAATAAAAATAATAATTTAAGAAAATTAATTTATTATTTTTATTTAAAATTAATTAATTAAAAATTAATATAGTAATCAATAATTAATTCAAATAATTATTCTAAATAAAAGATTTTTGAAGTTAATTTCTTTACTCAATTACATGGTATCTAAATAGTCAAGGTCAATTATTTTGAGCCAATCTCTGAGGATTGAATCTCTCGTAGAATGTGAAGAGTCGTATTTCAGAGTTGAATTTCCTAGATGAGAAATTTAATTAATATTTTCACTAAAGTGTTCGGTAGGTCCTAGTTTCATATTTCAAAACCCCATTGGTTCAAATAAATGTTTTCAAATCTAATAAGAACAAAAAGAGGTATATGTTCAATTAGAGCAAAATATTAAATATATAATCACCAAGTTTAAAGTCAAATATTACATTTATAAAGGCATTCATTTTACATCATTCATGATTTTGCATCGCATACGATTTAATTATTTTGCAAGCGGGTGTAAAAACCTCGATGTTAAGACTTTCTCAAGAAGCTTGTAGAGACAAGTTTTCTCGAGAAATTTTCTAGGTGAGAAAAAACTTTTAAATTTTACCAAAGTGTTGGAATGGTCTATGAATGATTTTTTTTATATATACAAAGTTTTTTTTTCATTATTTAAAATTGCAAAATCATATCATCATGATGGTTGCATCATGTGCATTAATAAGATATTTGGTTCGTGAGTGACAATCTCCGACGATGGGATCTTCTTGTGGGAGCTTATAGAGACAAGCTTTCTTGAGAAATTCTCTAAAAGAGAAAAAATTCTTAAACTTCACCAAAGAGTTGGGATGGTTTTGGAAGATTTCTTCTAGATGAAAATTTTATTCACGTACTAAAAAATAAAATAAATAAATAATAAAAATAAATTAGAGAGAAAAGAAAGATAAGAAAAAAAAGATATATAAAATCAAGAATAAAATAATAAATAATGATTAAAGAAAATATAAGAATAAAATTAAAAGTTAACCTTAAGTTAAAATAGGATAACGTATGATTAAATGGTATCATTCATGGAACGAGCATCACAGGAGTGCTAATCCTTCCTCGTGTATAAGTATACTCTCGAACCCAACTCTAAAAAACTACAAACTAGGTTGTTGTTCTTTAGACGAATTTAAAATCAATTTAAGACTTCCGAATAGAAGAAATCTAATAGGTAGTCAATCACACCTTATAGAAAAAAGATTGATGGCGACTCTCAAATTCGCACATTAAAGAGAATTTCCTTGACATGGAGGGTATGAGGGACGTTACTGTTCTTATGCTAGCAACATAATCAATGTTGAAACTCATGGCAATCGTCACAACTAATGTAGCATTTGCATGTATCTAAACAAATGGCACACCAGACGGTACTTTGTTGTGTCCTAAATTAAAATGCTTCCCTAAATATGTAAAAGAAGGATAAATCAATAAAATTGTTAATTATCTCTATTCAATTGCTTTGTTGGCATGTTCTTTCCCATGTCATGAGATTAAATAGCGCTATTTTTTTCATTCATATAAAAAGCTTATGTTCTCCCTTTTGGTGAAAGGTACATGATCAAGGCTTTGTTTGGTAACCAAAAAATAATTTGCTAAGGGAAAATTTTTTTTGTGTCAAACATTTTATTGAAAAATCAATTTTTTATGATTGGATAAATTGTCAAAAATAATTTCTGTTATTTAGGATATCCTGTATAAAATATTTTCCACCATTACTCATTTTCAAAAATTTTTGTATAATCTAAAATCTAGTGAAATTTTATATATATTAAAATGTTTTGCATAATGTGAATTATAATGATATGTTCATCATATTTTTTATAAGAAAATAACTAGACGACATTATATATTTGAGTTCGGAATATGGAGTTTAACTAGAACTTACAAAATTGGGCAAGGGTCTTCTATAGTGCCAATGTCAACCTCTTTTAGTTCATTATTCGCAGGTCAATTTTCTTCTTTAAATGATGGGGAGCTTTTCAAGCATCTTTCTCTTAGGATTTTTCAATATTGTATTCTATTGACACGTCATTAGATGTGACGATCTTCATTTTTTCAAGCCCTTCCTCAACCAAAGATAAAGCTTATTTAGTTACAACCATTGTATGGTTTTTAGCCTTTAATGCTTTAATTGTTCATTACAATCTATTTGCTTTGTCTTTTCATAAGCGAAAGGATGATCTTATAGAAATCTTTGATTCATTTACCATAAAGCTCCCTTTTTTCTTTCTTTACAAGGGTTTTCTTTTAAACCTTAAATGCATAGGCTCATTCAAAAAGGTTTCAATGTGCTCTTCCTTAATATAATCAAAAACTAGATCTCATTCAAAGGTATAATTAAATGGCCCAAAACTAAAGTTTGAGACGTGAACATACTCAAGCAATCAAAAATTAAAAGTCTTGATGACTTAACTAGATACTCTTGCTCATCATCAACTTCTTCCGTTGTTATATATCATGAAACATCTTTGTGAATTTGCAATTTCAAGGGTGAAAATCCTAGCCCTGACTTTGAAGGTTTAACAATATCAATTTTTTCACCAAGCCTTATGAATCTTGGTGGAATTTCGTACAATCTCTTTAATTAGTGTACTTGATTAGTGTTCCAATTTGCAAACATCCTCTTCTTTGTAACCAACCCCTACTAGAAGTCTATAAGTATAAGGAACAAAACCATTAACTCATTGGAAAGGAAGATCATCATGTTCAAATAATGGTCCTTCTAATAACCTTACAAATTCCTTTAATAGAGGCTTAGCAACCTTTGACCCTTCGAAATTAGTGAGTGGCAAAGTCAAATTCTTTAAGCCTTCACTTCTTTCATCATCTCCCTTAGTTGAAAAACAAAATTTCTTTCCTTTTTACTTCGATGATACTCCATCATTTTGCTAATCATTTATGGATTGTACCTTTATTACAAAAGTACTCTCTAAATGGAATTTAGAATTAACGAAGTGCGCCTCTACTGTGGTAAAAGACTTAAAGTTTGTAATGATTGTCTTCACTTGACCTTTCTTAAAATACATAAAGCATTAATGAAGTGTCGATGAGACTACACCTTTTCAATGTATCCATAGTAGTCATAACAACATGTTGTATGTTGTCTTTGCATCAATCACATGAAACAATGGATTTAATTTTGCGTCATAAATAAAAAGTTGAAGTTTAACTGTTTCAAGAGCTCTTTTCCTTTGAAAATTCATTTAGAGGCACTTCAAGCTCTTTCACTATCTTCAATAAGAGTATATTGACAGCAAATCCATCATTTACTACGATTCAATGTAATCTTCTATTCACAAATATAACTCACAACAAAAAGAGGTTGATTGTGACGAATAGACCATACCAATAAATTTTCATTAGAAAAATTAAGTTTTGAAGCACAAGAGAGATTATATTTGATCTTTACTTTCTCTTCATTCTTAACATCTTCATCAACTTTGTAACAAGATGTGGGAATTGAAGTTTTATTTCTAAATTGCATTAGCATAAATTCATTCAAGATGATTTGTTATTTGGACTTCTATGCGACTTAATTTTCATGCCTAAATAGATTGGCTTTAGCATTAGCTTTTTAGGTAATTGTGTCACCATTTTGAATCTTCTTGGAACTTGCTTAGAGTTAAGAATATTATTTTTTCATCCTTTTAGATATGTAATTAAGATCCATCCTCCATTGCCTTCATCTTCAATTGTTTGGCCAAAAGTATTGCCCTCATTATCTCGAAATTAATTACTTCTTTCACTTTGTAATTATCATGATGGGGTTAAAAGATTAAAAAGTTTATGGTTTTGCTCAACACATTAGGTTGAGAAACCATGCTTGCTACCGATGCCAAATTTGATTACACAATTTCTTCCATAGACACAATTTCCTCATCCTTATGAAGCCCCATGGTTTTGTCTTTGAAAACGAAACATTTTTCTCAAAGGTGGCTAATCAAGTGATAATACTTGCAATAATTGAGGTCATTTACTTGATCAACTTCTTTCAATCACTTTATCTTTGAAAATTAAATGAGCTTAGTCTTCAAGAATTCTTATAGCGTGTTTGCAACATTTGAGTCAAGGGAAAGATACTACTTCTTTTGCCTTTCCTACAAAAAGATCTTTTTTTTACCTTTTATCTTATGATAGAATAGGTTTTGCTTTTTAGGATTTCTTTGAACTGGTGGACGTTTTGAAGGGCTTGGTGTTCATAGTCATAAAATGTTTACTTTCACCCTTATTAGTTAAAGTTTTGCCCTATTTGTGAATGTCTTGCTTTTCCTTGCCTTTTTTTGGTTCTTGCATCTTTGACTTCTAGTTGATGGCATGCCTAACTCCATGTCATGTGCATGAGTAGTTAATTCTTCACAAGTTTTAAGCTTAATGCCTTGAAGAATGTAGTAATCCCCAATTCATCCTTTGTATGCACATATAAAAGGAAAACGATTAAAACAATTTCTCTTTACAGTTAAGATTCAAATTTCTTCATTTGTGGCTGTACTCAACCACAAGCTCATTTTCCACTAACGTGAAGTTGTGAGTTCAATCATGCCAATACACGACAAGTATTGTAGAAGCAATTAAGGAATTTACAATTGATTGGTCCCAACTATCAATTATCTTAGGCTCAAGATCAGTGTATTAATCAAAGGTGTTACCTTTCAGAAAGCGATCGAAGTGCTTCAGCATAAGATCTCAATAGGTTCTAGCATTGTTGCAAGTTACCTTAACGTGTGCAACATGTTGGCAAGGATTTCTTTTACCATTAAATTGTTGGAACATTGGTGATTGATAATTCTTTGTCATCCTCATATTATCAATCTTTTAAGCACATGGTTTCACATAAATGTAAGAAGGCTAGGCGACATTTCCAACTTATTACTTGATGGCTTCTTTGATGAATTCCTTAAGTTGATTGGCAATGACCATTTCTTCGTCTTTCTATTAGTGACCTTTTACAACTTTTCTAGTGGAATTCTCATCAACTTATTAAAAGATCAAGTGTTGATTTTAACTAAGTGTAACTGATGTCTTTTGATAAGATCGTTAATTTTTGCCATCGTTGAGGCAATTTGATCATCCTTTTCTTTTATACTTGTTGTAAGAGATTCCACAATTTTTGCAAGAAGCACAACTTGTTCTTCCAAAGGTGTTGTGTAAGTTTTCATCACAACCATCACTTTAGAATTTGCTCTTAAAGAGGAACTCTAGCAACTCGATGATGGAACAAAGTTGCAGTTGAAATAGCTATCGTGCTCTTTAAATGAAAATTGGCAACTTGCACTTGGTCTGTTAAAAAAGACAAGTTGTAGAGCATAAACTTCTTTTGAATTTAAGGAAGAAGTATCATATAAAAGATTAAGGTTGACTACTAGAATTGTTTGATCATACAATTCAACAACTTTTGTTTGTCTTCGAATGCCATAAGCATGAGCAAGAACATGTGCACTTGATGATGAATTTGAGTAGACTGCAAGATCACTTGAGCAGGTTTGAGAGCTAGTTTTTTTTTTTTGGTAGAGTTTTTCTTAGAAGTCATGAAAATTTGGAAATTTGAGTTTTGAGAAAAAAAAAAAGATATTAGAGGTAGAAATTGTCCATTTGGTGTACACAAATTTCGGATCAAAAATCAAGATTGAAAATGTAGGGATAAATAACAATTTTACTATCAAATGGGGAATTACAATTGGTCAAAGTACCCCAAAGGTAGTCCCTATATTTTGATATTTTATGCAATTAACTCTTTGGACCTAACTTTATCCAAATTGATCATTAGTCATGTCGATATGACATTGACATGTAAAACAATATTAACTTTTGACATATCAGACAAATAAAATTTTTCACATCAGTTTTTTTGTGTTAGAGATCAAATTACACAAAGTTACAAAATACAAGAATTAAATTGAATAAAACTCTATAGTACATGGACTAAATTAAACAAAACTCTATATTTGACTTAAATTAAGTTTTACTTCATAATTAACAGTTACAAACATTTTATATTCTATCAAGCTTTATGTACTAAAAAAAAACTTGATCCTAAAATACCTCTTTAGTCATGTCCAACAAGCTGACCGTTTTCGGAAGATAATTAGCATTGAATTTTTCTGGATGAGGAGTTTTTAATTATTGCAAATTACAATATAATTAGCATCTATAGAAAACGAACAAAGCTCGGAATGGCCTTAACTAAGCAAGATTTGAATCTACAAAAAAGTTTGAGAAGCGAAACGAAGAAATTGAGTTCATTAAATCTTTTCAAGCTACCCTCTGATGCAAGGCCTGCAGTAATAGGCTAGTGATTACAAATTAGTACCCTATTCTGTTTTTGGACATTTAGACACGACATAAAGAAAAGTGTCTCAATCAATTGTGTTTTACTTATCATTTTCCCATTACATTTTTCCAGAAACTCAACAGGCTGTAGCTTGAAAAATATCTCCCATTCATTTGGGTTGCAGTAGCCACTCGCTTCGTTCAACGATATTTATCTGGGCTTCGTCTCTGGCAACTAGGCCTTTAAAATTCACTTGAGAGATCCACCGGCCTAAGGCAAGCCATGGATTGGGATAAGAACAAAACACTGACAACTGCAACATTTAATGCTTCAACTGCCCTCTTTAGTACGTTTGCATCTTCATGCCCTAAAATTCATGCAATGCTAGAGATTCATAGACGAGTATTCTTGCGGAGCTGAGTCTTTGCAATTAATATGGTGCTTAAGCCATGCTAAGTTGACTTTGATTGTGCCATAATATAACAACTGGCAAGTATGGCAAAAGTCTGACCTCTGAAATCAAATTTAATAGAGGCAATGGGGTAGGCCCAAAATGCTATGATACTGGCAACTCAGTTAAGAAGATTGAATAGCTTGACAACTCTTTTAACAGCCAACTACACAGCTCTGAAACTTTTTTCTCACTTTCCAGGCCTATATATAGAGATAAAGAGTGCTTTAGTTTCACCATTCTCATCCAATACTAGGGTTTGCTTAATTTCTTTTTATGAAAATTATGAGTGCTAAGGCTTTCCTTCTCCTTGCTCTTGTAGCGGCTGTTGTTCTTCTGGTCTCTTCAGAAGTGGCAGCTAAAGACCTTGCTGAAACTTCCGCTGAAAAGAAGAATGGTTAGCTGGGTCCTTTATCTCCCCTTATTATTGTTCACCAAATATATACATCTATATCTCTGTGTCTTTGTCTGATTGTTCACTTCAATAATTTGTTCTTCTACAAATTACATAGAAGACTTTAAATCCACATTTCCCGGCCCTTGGTTCCAAAATCTCCTATGTGTACGGAGCAAGTTTTGGAGAGAAGTGAAAACTTGAGTGCATCTATCACACCAAAATCTAACATCCATCGTTCAATCTGAAATGTTAAACTAAAGGATTACTAAATCCTTCAGTTTTTTTAATTTTCCTTTCATATCTCATCTTCTTCTCAATATTAAGAAACTACTGGACGTGTGAATCTTAACGAATCTTCGTGTTTACTTGTGAGACCATCACATGTAAACCTTCATGAAAAGTGTAACTTGCTTGCCAATTTTTAAAGCACTGCATTCCTGACATTAATATTGCACAATAATTAATTAGTAGTATGCATAACCATTGGGATCATCTAAATAAACATGATCATCATAAATTTGCAGGTGAGGTGGCTACAAAAACAGCTGGGCTAGATGATGCCAAGCATGGCGGATATGAAGGTCGTGGCAGCAACGGAGGACATGGAGGGCGAGGTGGCCACGGAGGACATGGAGGGCGAGGTGGCCACGGTGGATATGGTGGACGTAGAGGGTCTGGGGGACGCTGCTCCTTCGGTTGCTGTCGATCTGATCATTATGGAAGAGGTTGCCAAAGGTGCTGCTCCTATCTGGGTGAGGCGATGGATGCTGAAACTCAAGCCGATCCTCACAACTAAAATACTAGCATTTTTACATGCATATGTGTGATGTGATGTACTAAATTTGTAGCACTAGAAATAGTACGTCGCAATGTCCTAAGAAAATATGCTTCCTTAGAAGTATGAATTATAAATGAATAAAATCTTGAGTTCCAAAAATGCTTTCTTTCTTTCTAATTTTCTGTGTTATTTTAGTTGAACTCATGTATTAATGGTAACCATAAAATTAATTTAGAGATTCCTATATATATATATATATATATATATATATACTTATATGAAGTCTAAACATGCCAAGAACAAGTGCATGGTTGATCCTAATTTTTTTAATTGAAATGTTCAAGAGAACCCAACTTTGCAAAAAAGCAGAGGGTAAACCCTAGGAAAGGAGTGCATTGGATCCCACCAAAGGAGAACATGTTAAAGTTCAAGGTTGACGGGTCAATAAGCCGTAAATCAGGCCCGTCGGGTTGTGGATGGCTCCTTAGAGACAATAAAGGAGAAGTGTTGGGATTATTTATGGTCTTTTGGAGTTCTTGATTCAAATAGAGCTAAGTTGATAGCCATGCTAAATGCCTTATTTTTCACAACTGTCCTTGGGTAGGTATGAAATCACTTCCTATTGAGTATGACTCATGTGTTGCGATTATTTCTTGGGTGACACTAGTTGACTCCTGACCTTGGGAGCATTGGAAATTGTTTGCAAGAATTGATTGGCTTTAGACTGTAATAGGTGAGGTGGAATATGTTCACACTTTGAGAGAAGCAACTTCTTTTGCTGACTTATTGGCAAGATTGGAGGTGGGAGAAGGATAAGTTCTTTCACACGTAAGGGTAATTTCTCTCCAATCCAGCTCACTATATAAGGAGTGGGGTTACTGTGTTTATTCTTCAGATTGTATGTAGGAAGAGCGACCGCTTAGTAAATTCAAAAGTTGAAAGTAAAATATTTAAATGAGATTTTTTTTATTAAAATTAAGAAAAAATTTTATTAAAATTTTATTTTTCTAATTTTTTAGATACAAAATTACTAATTAAACTTTCATAATAAAATTCTTCTAATATTTTCTTTTAATTGATAATATAATTAATCCATTTCATTTTTCTTGAAACATTGTTGATCTTAAATAAAATTTTATTAATTTTAGTTTTGAAAAATTTCTTTCTCTTCCCGCAACACTTACGACAATTGTTAACATTATTCTAAAAGCAAGATATGCATTTGGAGAAAAATCAAAATTTTTTATATGATTAAATATGTCGATTGGCCTGTTATCTTCCATTTCTATAATTTCTTTTAAAATTTTTAACTCTGAAAATAAATCTAAACCATTAATATCAAAATAGTTGTATATTTTAAAGAGTATTCAGGATGAAGACAATATTCTTTCAAACTATTATAGTCTAATGACTTTAACATTTTACCAGTAAACAAAAAGCCAAAAATACTTTCATATATCTTAAATTGTTCAAATCTACTTTGAAGTGAAAAATTGCTTGATCTAATATATTAATTCTAATTTACTTTGCACGAGATCTTATTATTTCATTATCAACATTCTCATCATTTTTTTATACGAATAATACGTATATCACAAAAATTAGGTTCTATGTTCATTTTAGAAGTAATTTTTTTAGAAGAACTCGTAGCAAATGCAAATCTATATTGGTTGGAAATAAGAAAAATAGTTCAAAATTAATAGTAGTGTAAGAATTGGGAAGTGATAAAAATTGAAATTTATTAGACACATAATTAGAGAAATAAGAGAATGTGTTATTTTATTAATTATCTTTAACTTTTACATATTTTTAATAAAAAATAAGATAAATAGTTGAAAATTAATAAAGATGTGGAGGTGAGAGAAATAAATATTTATTAGATATAAAAAAATAAATAAATATTTTATTAATTATCTTAATTTTTATATATTTTTAATATAATTAATTATATTATAATTATTATAAAATTATGAAGACTCTTTAAATTTGGGGTCTATAAGTCCATTCTCGGGTGGGCTTACCAAGGACCGGCCCTGGCAGGAAGGGAGTGGTTTAGAGGTACACGTTTCAAGTTGTTACTTCTCTACTTTTCTTTGTTAACTGCATTTGGTGATAAGGGTGTTGACGGGATTCAGTGTGCAATGAGCACATCTAATTAAAGGTATGTAAGCTATTTCGCTTAACTTTATTAATAAAATTTCCTGATTGAGAAAAAAAACCATAAATTAATATCTGTTGTACTATACTAGGCAATTCTTTTCTTTCTTTGGTTTCAGGAAGAACAATCAATATACACATAAAAGGACCAATGAGACCGTTAGAGAGGCAAAAAGGGTTGTGCCTTTGGGGTGCTTTAGAGATTGCTAATAATAACCATTTTAGGGACAAGATTTAGGTAAATTTTTGAAAAATTAAATTTATGATATTTTTAATCATAATATTAAAAAAAAATTTGAACTATTTAAAAAAATTTAAATAAATACTTAATTTTTATTATATTTAATTAAATATTTTTATTTTTATTTTAAATCATATAAGCCTTATGACTAATAATTAATTAATTATTTTTAATTAATATGTCACTTGTTACTTTATATCACTTAGTGATATGGTATAATGACGTGTTATGATGACAATGACATAGCATGATGGCATCGTTATGAGGTATAGTTCTACCCTTCATGTTAGTGTTATGATGTAGATATAAAATAAAAATTGATATTTTAATTAATGATAATTAATTAATCATTAATTATAAAAATTATTTTTTTGTTTAACAATCTTATCTATTTCACTCAAAATAAAACTATAAAGACTTGATTAAGAGTAATAAAAGAATAAAGATTTATTTGAAGTTTTTTAAATAGTTTAGAAGTTGTTTCAAACATTATGTCTATTTTTTATTAAAAGAGATTAAGTAAAAATTTAAATTCAAATTGAGAAATTAAAAGGTCTTATTATACGAATTAAATGTAAAAAAATTTGAAAACTTTTAGTAAAGTTTTCAAATTTTCCTTATTGGTATGTTTATTAAAAAAATATGACAGAATTTTCATTATTCAATAAATATTGATCGAATTTTGAATACATGCCATACTCTTTTTTTCATCTTTATCTACTCGAATACCAGCCATACGTCTGATAAGTTTTTTTACATATTATTCTTAATTTTTATTGAACTTTATCAACTTATAAGTTATGATTTTCGAAATTAATTTTCATTTTATCATTTTCAATAAAAACCCTCACAAAATTATTCTAAGAAACCTTATATAAATTATTCCTCAAAAGTTTATTTTGGCTACTCATACCAATAGGGTTCCTTGAACTTACCTTTTTTTTTTCTTATGATGGAAATGTTTGAAATTTTTTTAGATTTTAAATTTGACTCTTAAAAAATTCACCACCAACATAATTTAACTTAGACTCTATTTTGTCCATAGTTTTACAATTTGTCTTTTGTTTCCTATTCAGTTTTTTTATATTTTCCTTCCTATACATTTTGTATCAAAAAAAAATAAAAATATCAATTAAATAAAATCTTACTAAGTCCGGCCAATTGGCGAAAGTACAAGTTTACGACATTTGGTCCCTTGGGCATTATTTTTAGCTCTAGGGTTTTGTACCGAATTTATCTTATGTTTTAGCCATAGAGTTTTTTAAATTTTATAAACCAATTTAAATAATTATTATGCATTTTTTTATAAAATTAATATATATTAAACTATAAATAAAAGATTTCAAAGGTCAAGTTATACTCAGTACAGGCTCGCGAGCAAACTTGATTTGATCGGGTTTGGATATTACTTTTACTTTTTAGATTGGAAACCAGCCCAACCCAACTAAACTTTTTATTAATAAATAAAATGTATTTATTTAATCTTATTTAAACAAAAGTTAAATTGTGAACTTAATCTTTATACTTTATCTATGTGATGGATTTAGTCTTTGTACAGTAATTTGTAAAAAATAAATCTTTATATTTTTTAAAATTAACATTGTCAGTTTAATCATTAACAGTATTAAAATTTTACTCATATTTATATTGATATGACATTTTATGTGCAATTGAATATGATGATGTGTTAACGTTGATTTGACATTTTTGATCTGTTTCACAACATTCTTTTCAGTGTTTTAAATTAGAGTACAACAATTCTATTATTCTCTGTCTCACAATATTTTTTTTCTTAAATCTTATAAATTTATTCGTATTTTTAATATGTTTTTTTTCCAACCCCCTTTTAAGACCATTAGCTCATATTAAATAACTTCAAGTCCATACTTATGAATTCCACATCAAAGCTTGGACACGTCATATCAACATTATTAACATTGCATCAATCATAACAAGTCACTTCATTATTGTAATGTTATTAAATTCATTGTCACATTAGTAAAAAAATATCATATCAATACAATCAAACGTCATATCAGAATAGATAACAGAAAATTTTTAATACATTCGACTAACATTGTCAATTTTAAAAAATTAAAACTCAATTTTTATAAATTATTATATAAAAACTAAATCTACCTTGATAGAAAATACGAACTAATTGCATAATTTCACTTTAAAATAACAATAAATAATAATTTATTATTAACTAAAAAACTAATAAAGAGAGATCCGATACGTCCAGTTCATGGATACATCTAGTTACACTCAATAAAACCATTAAAACTTTATATAAGATAATAATTTTTTTTGGATAATTAATTCCCTTTATTCTTCGTGGGTACTTGCCTTGTTTTATCCCAAAGGAGTAAGGATGGAGTAGAGGCGTTCAACATGAAATAAAACGATCTGATATCTTCGATTACATGCACATGAGATGAGATCAGAAACGGAAAGCCGATTTTGACTTTGAAATAAAAAAAAAAATTGAGTTCTAATGCAAAGCAAGTTGGAAGCATTATTGAAGTTCTTCAAGTTCACGTGGCAGTTGCCATGTAACTTAATGCTGCCTGAGCTCAGACAGTCCAGATGTCTTCATCCAACTTATATATGTGATAAGATCATATTGAAACGAATACATAGAGCCAAATCAATTGAGATTTAAGTCATACATTGCGGGCAGCTTCAGTGGGCTGAGGCAATGATCTTTTGTTTATTAATCCTCCCCTTGCCACTATAAATAGCCTTTAAGGGAAGCTTGGTATCCTCATCATATCCTTCTCAAAAATTCTACCTTAGGACTTGGAAATTGTGTGTGTTTCGTGAGGAAAATGAAGTTCAAGCAGTTTATTTTCCTAGCTCTTCTGTTTACAATTTTTCTCCTCTCTTCAGCGGCAGTAGCTGAAAAATCCGAAGATGAAACTAAACGTTAATATCTACACTATATGCTTTTTTTTTTGTTTGTTATTCCTCCCCCGCCAGTTTTGTTTTGTTTTTTTTTTTCAATACAAGTATAAAACATTCATATATATAATAATATATTGAAAGTCTTTATAAATTATGCAGCGGATGCAACGGAGGAAAGGGGTGAAGGCGATGAAGCCATGTATTTCTGCAGACATCGCTGTTGCGGCCACTATGGCTGCAGGTGTTGCAGCTACGCCGAGGCACAGCTCATGGGAGCTCAAGCCAAGGATGAGAAATGTTAGTAGCCTCCTATTATATGTGTCTCATTTTCTCACGTTTTTTTGTTTTTTGTAGTTGGTTAGACATTTTCGTGACGTTAGTAATGCTTAGTCAAGAGAAGCCACCGGATTTGTTTTACTACCTTTTATTGTTATTGGGGCATTTAACATTTTCCTTGTTGGTACTGAAAATATATGGTTCGGTTCTAATGACTTGTGAGACAAAAGAACATGAGAGAGCTCACTAAGTTACTCAAAAGTATTCAAACAAAAAAAATTTCTAATCATGCTAATATTAACATAAAATATATAAAAGAAATTTATTTTTTTTATTTTGTTCTTTTCTTTTTAATTTCATTGACATATATTTGTAACATCGATCATACATATACAAGCAGCAGAAGTGGCACAGGAAGTGAACCAAGCTGACGACGGCAAGTACTATCGGTGCAGATATCGTTGTTGTGGCCCCTATGGTTGCAGATGTTGCACCTTTGCTGGTAAGGCCCTGCTCGAGATCAGCTTTGTTTTATGCATGACATAATTTGTAAAAGGTCTTAGAACAGCCCAATAAGATACGTGTTTTGTCCTTGCAGGTATCACGGCAGAAGAGTTAAACCAGCAAAACAACTTGATGAATTACCAAGGAAGTGGTTATGGTGGTGGCGGATATGGTGGAGGACGGGTGGTGGATATGGCGGAGGACATTGGTGGTGGGGGCGGACATGGAGGTTATGGTGGTGGCAGTGCGGACAGGGAGGTTATGTGGCGTGGTGGAGGACAGGGAGGAGGACCGGAGGTTATGGGGCGGCGGTGCGGACAGGGAGGAGGACGTGGAGGTTATGGGGCGGCGGAGCGGTGGTTGGCGGACATGGAGGTTATGGTGGCGGCGGTGGGGTGGTGGTGCGGGACATGGAGGAGGTTATGGTGGTGTGGGGGGACAAGGTCAGGTGGCAGTGGTGGTGGATATGGTGGTGCTGAAGCCACTCCATAAGAAAACCAGCCTGGCTTAGTGTTGGAAACCTCGTGTAGCTCCAAAGTTGTGCAAGTGTGTGCTACACATATAAGAAGAAGGTGGTAGGAATAAAATGCCTCCCTTGAAGTTGACCGTGTAAGGAAACGGCCAGTGTGATAGGTTTAATGTACTAGTAAATTTTCTACTTGCTGCAATAAAAAGTTGG
The DNA here is from genome assembly GCF_002168275.2 of Theobroma umbraticum. Lineage (NCBI taxonomy): Eukaryota > Viridiplantae > Streptophyta > Magnoliopsida > Malvales > Malvaceae > Theobroma > Theobroma umbraticum. The sequence continues at coordinate 9,929,421 of NW_018397255.1, read as the reverse complement.
TTCTAAGTCCCTTTGCTAGCTGCAATATAAGAACTTCATGTTGGTGTTCATATCGTTACCCTAATTTGTACCAAAAACCTACATATATTAATCTATCCAAGTCCAAATCGATGAAGAAATCTAAAATAGCACTAATGCAAGAGAGATATTATATAAAACAAAACTATAGTATACGTGAATTAAGAACTTTTTTTTATTTTATGTTTGCTTATAAATTAGAAATAATTTTCTATTAACGATTTGAGATTAATTAATACGAGTTAGTTCAGCTTATGACGGGTGCAGTGCAACACTATTATCATCGGCCAGTTGATTGCATGTTCCTCTAATCCTTCTCCCTTCGTAGCTTTATTGAGATTTTCTGCGAAAATCTTTTTATTTTAGTTTATTATTAAAATAAAATTAATTTTTTATAAAATATATGCTCTCTGATTTCTAACGTCAAAAAGAAGAAAATAAAAACAACATATATGAAAATAAATATATTATATAAAAGAAAAAGTAAGAGTATAAATATTTTAAAAAGAAATAGTTAACTACATATTTGTTACCCGAACAAAGTGAAACAATTGATTTGGCACATAAAATTTAAAAATTTTCTCAAACTTTACTTTCATTAAATAATCAACCTAATGACAAAACCAAAAATAACCAAGAATGCATCATGCGTCTAAAATGCCATATCCTTTCACTATTATTTTTATTAAAAAAATTTATTTTTTAAATTAAAAAATTTAGAAAATAATTTTTAAAATTAAAAAAAAAGAAAATATTCTAAAACTGAAAAATATAAAATATAAAAATTATATTCCAAAATAAGGAGGATTGGTCGATCGAACAAAAATAGCCCAATCTAGTCGATGCAGACCAATGCTCCCTCCTCCCTCCATCCCT
>NW_018397255.1:9838167-9928427 GCF_002168275.2 Theobroma umbraticum | reverse complement strand
TGCAATCACATTACCTGTAATCACATTACGTTGTAAAGTACCAAACGCCACCTATTTGTTTTCTTCATTTTTATTTTTTTGATTTTTTTCATTTCAAAAATAAAATATTTCAAAATAAGATCAGAATAAATTGATGACATTTTTAGACACGTGAGGGACTCTTATTAACCATTTTTTGCCATGTCACTAATTTGACTAAAAATGTTAATTAAAGATGCTAATTGTTTAACGAAAGTAAAATTTGTTGATCTCAATAGAGTGTTAAAGAGGGGATGAATAACACTAAAAATTTTAAGCTAAGCCCTTTTTGAATGATAGAGCTTTTAACCGATTATAAGAAAATAAATGTAAAGTTTGTAGTAGCTAAATGACACCAAGAAGGATAAAGAGAAGTAAACAATGTAAGACTATTTATAGTGGTTCGGTCTCCTTAATCTACATCTACTACTTTGATCTCCCAATCAAAGATTTTCAACACAACTTCACTATATCGGAGGAATTAACAGCTTCCACTAAGCATTTACAAGATGAGCTCTCAACCCAAGCTCTAATCCCTTATAATAAGTTTTAGAGTGCTTCCCACAATTTAATTTCCTAAGAAAAAGAAGTACAACTAAGTACCTTTACAAGTCTAGACAGATTACAATCAAGTTTAAACATTTTTTCTGAATTTGGAATGAAAAACAAGTGTTTTGGTGAAGAATATTTTACTTTTTGTTCAAAATGGCTCTTCTCTCTCTAAATCTACTTTCTTTGACTATTGGGGCTTCCTTTTATACTTGGAGAGTCAAATTTTTCTATTGGTGATAGTTTCTAACCGTTAGAAACAACTTTGATGCACTTCTAGTTGTTATTTTGTTTTTTAGTGTTTAAATTCAAAAAGGGAGATAAACTTTTGCTAACCGGTTACAAGCAACTCTAATCGATTAAAAGTTCTCTAACTTTAGGCTTCTCTTTTTCAAGAGATTTCCTTTAACTGGTTATGACAGGCTCTAACCGATTATAAACTTTCTATTTTCATTTTTCTCTATACAAAAGTATTTCTTTAATTGGATAGCAGTTCCCTTGACTAATTGAAGCTTTACTTCTTTCAAATATAACCAATTAAAATCAGCTTTAATCAACTAGAAAAACTTCAAATTTTGATTTTTTTATTTTGGCTCTCTTTAACAGTCAATTATATTTTCAAACTTATTTTTGGCGCTTGAATATATTAGGACCTTTTGCTCTAACTGATTAACTAGATTTCTTAACTGATGAGCATATTTTTGTTTTGCTTCGGCTTATCCTACAACCATACCTTAATTGATTAAAGTCCCTTGTTAATCCGCAACTACGGTTCAATTTTTTTTCACTACTTGCTATTTCCCTCTTTGACCGATTAACTTCATATTAAGTTTGGTAAGCTTCTTGACTTGTTTTTAATGAACAACTTTGTTAGGAGTACTAAATTAAATCCTACACACTTAAATAACAAGATTAAATATTAATAAAAGAGGAATGTTTTGTTATCATCAAAAACATATGGAGTCAATATTCTCTTCCTTTTTTGATGGTGACAAAACACTTTTAGATTAAGAGTGTAATGTTTGTAAATAACAAGAATTCATGTGCAAATTTGGGATTGTGTCCCCTGAGTATGTGCTCCCCCTAAATGTGTGCCTTAATAAAATTGTCCAATTTACATGCATGAAAAATAAAGGCATGAAACCATTCATCCATGAAAACATAAACCACATAAATATAAGTGCGATTCCAATAAAGACATAAGCATTCAACTATTGTTCATAGCTTATTATAAACATTGTTCAACACACCATAGAACATACCAAAACAAAAACAACTGAGTTCATCATTCCTACCAGCTCTATTTCCTGATCTTATACCAGCTCTACTTCCTTATTCTATTTTCCTACCTTCTTACTTTTCTCCCCCTTTTTGACATCATCCAAAAAAGGTCCTAATCTAAATCAGATAAAGGTAAAGATTCGTCAGTGTCAAAATGAACATTGAGAGGTTTGGAAGAAAAACGGGATGAGAAGTCTGATGATGAGGCTGAAGTGGATTAGATAGGCTAGGGGCTATAGGTTTAGAAGGCTTTTGGGTGGAAGTCAATCCTAATTTGGCAAACTTTCTTCTTCTGAAGGTTTTTGTCTTAGTAACCATAGTTTTTCTCTCCTTTCCTGTAGTTTTCTTAGCAACAGGAGCAATATCAATAACTTTACCCTTGTTTTAATGTGCTTTTCCTATAGTGTGTTCTGTCTCTTATGGAGCTGATTGAACTTTTTAGTGCATCTTTGCTTGTTGTTGTGCTTGGTTAACTTTAGCTTCCTTGAGGATATCTATAATAAAGTTAAAGACTAAGATCTCTTCATATTCTCAAGGAGAACTTGCACCACTTTTTCCACCAATTGAGTATTATTCTCACCTTGAAGTTCATTCTCCACTCTTCCTTCTTGTTCAAGTTCCTTTTACCTTTCACATCTTTCTTTTCTTGGCTTTATTTTGTTTCAGGATGTTCTGTAATATCTTGCTCTTTTTCATTATCTGTTTGTTCTTTCATAATTTTTTCTTCATGTTCAGCTTTTTTGTGTTCACAATTTTTCATTTTGTTCTAATCTTTATCTTCAGTTTTAAGCATTTCTTTTCCAATTTCCCCTTCATGATCAAAAGTTAGAATTTCAAACTGTTCTGTAGCAGTCCTCTCACTAGACTAGCTTGGAAAAGTGGCTGAAGCTCCAAAGGATTTTGTTTCCTTAGTTTGATAAAACAAGGCTTCAAGCTATTGTAGTTTCTCTTCAATCTGTGTAATCCATATAGCCTGATTAATTAACTTCCCATCGATTTTCATGAGGAGATTAAATATCATGTCACCTTGAGGAGGGGTTTGACTGACCCTGGTTAAGAGTGTTGAAGGATTACCAATTAGAGGAGGTAGAGGTGTATCTTTGGTGATTTTAATGCATTCATTCCTCCTTATCCTGTAACCCATTATCAGTACACTTCTTGAAAATATCCATTGATCCTTGTTTTTTGTTAGATCATATTGAAACCTTATATTCCAATTTTTTTTTTCACCAGAGCGGTAAGAATGTTGCAATATGGAAACTTTGCTTTATCCCTTAGCAAGGTTGCCCTAATTCTCTCTACCATATACCTTCCCACATTTAATGAAATTTCATTGAAAACTGCTTCCATCAGCCACACGTCTTGTGCACTCACATAGCTAAAACTGCTACTTCTTCCATGTAGAATGGTTGCTATGAAATAATGAAGAATCTTAAGCTGAGCATTCTTAATCTAGCTAGCATAGCTTCTGGAAGGAAACTTCTCCTTTTTCCTAGTTACAATCTCTCAAAGATGACTTGGATCATACTTCTCAAGCATTTTGCACTCTCCTATTTCAAATTTTGTTTTTAGGAACTCTCCTAAATCTTGAGCACTGATATGAAAATTTCTATCATTTAAAAATACATTTAAGCTATCTTCTACAAACTCATCATGATCTTACAATTCAATTTTGTCAATAGAAATGCTAGTGTAAAGTTCTTTAACTAAAGAGGAACATCCTATCCCTAAATGTACACATCAACTTCAGTTTTAATGTTTTAAAATAATTTTCTAACTCCTCTCTCATTCTCGAAGCATCACTAAAACTAGCCTAGTAAAAAAACTTCTCACAAGAAATTGTAGCATTCTCAATCTTTCTAAACCTATTAGCATACAAGTAATTTCAAAATCGAGAGGATGAATCACTACCTTTGCCTATGGGGGCTCTTACATCCACTAATCCCCTCCCTTTCTCTGTCATCTTCTCTTTGCTTCCCTTCTTCTTCTTTACTAAAGATTCTTTGATTTTTCCTTTCTTATTTGGGGGATGCGATAGAGGATCATCAGCTTTTCTTTTTCCTTTTCCCTTTTCAACTACTTTGTGTGTAAAAGATGATTTTGCCATGGGATTTTCTTTCCTAGGGCTTCTCAAGTTTCAAAGAAAATAAAAAGAGGAACATCAAAAGGCTTTTGGATATTGATTTTCAATGTAACTAACTATTTAAGTAGGTGAAGGGTTTTTTATTGGGGGCTAATAATTGGTTACTCACGTTTTGAGTGGGTGGTGTCCCGTGCCACCTATTTAAATTGTTTTTATTATTTTAAAAAATTCTTGCACAATAGCTTCTTTCTTCCACAGTTATCTTATAATCGATTAAAGTAAACATTAATCGATTACTATGTTTTTGACTTGGATGCCTTTTAACTACCAGATTTGCATTAATCGATTAAAAGAGCAGTTAACTAATTATTACCTCATTGACTCAGGTTAACTCCCATAATACAAAATTGTTTTAATTGATTAAGGGGATCCTTAGCTTATTAGAATGAATATTTTCTTCCATCTAAGGTCTCTTTAGCAAACCAAAAATATTCATTAATCAATTACACCAAGAAAAAAACATTATCATTATGCAATATATATCATCAAAAACATCATCATTTCAACATAATTCAGATTTCACTAGCATCAATCATCCCTAAATTTCTCTTAATTCTACAAAATTTTCTTCATTCAATGGTTTTGTGAAAATGTTAGCTAGTTGATGCAAGGTGTCTACAAAATCTATCTCAATATCTCCCTTAAAGCACATGATCTCTAATGAAATGATGTCTAATTTCAATGTACTTTGTTCTAGAGTGTTGAACATGATTTTTAAAGATATTTTATGACACTCATATTGTCACAATAAATGAAAACTTTATGCATAGTCATTCCAAAATCATTTATTTGCTGCCTAATCCGAAGGATTTGTTCACAACAACTACCTAATGATATATACTCAACTTTAGCAGTTGATAGAGCAATCGAATTTTATTTCTTGCAAGATCAAGACCTAAGCATGTTTTCAAGGAATTGACAAGTACTTTTAGTGCTTTTCCAATCAATTTTGCTACCAACAAAATTAGCGTCGGAGTAGCCAACAAGATTGAAAGATAAACCTTTTGGATACCATAAGTATGAAGAATTCCCATGGAATATCACCCTTCTGTTTAACATTCACGTCAACTTCTTGCACATTGATCCCCATAATTTTTGCAATATTTTTTTGATAGCCTATTTTTTGTTTCCTTACGTAACTCTTGTCTACACTTGGAAGATGTACGCAGAGTAAGGTTGAGTATTCCTCAATGGTTGGTGTCATGTTCACTTCATTGAAGACAAAACATTTATATGAAAGATCCCAAAATTGAACAATGTCTCTTATTCATCAATAGGTATACGAAGGAGTGATGCAGTATGCCCATATTTCCTTTGAAACTCTTGTTGTTTGGATGCTCCCCAATGATCCCAAAGTCTAATCAAATCCATGAAATAATTTTGCTAAAGATTAATATGAACTTGTTTTGGAAGGCTTGAAACATAACCCTTTTTCAAACAATCACCTTCTTTATTTTGAATTTGCTTTGATTGAGTGTTACATTTAAAACTTCCTAACATGGAACAAAGGTAGATGCAAAACAAAGTAAATGCTCCATGGATGTAATTGAGGTCTATTCTACCATACTCTGTTATGTAAAAAATACCTTTATATGAAAATGAAGACGAGGTATAATCAATTAAATAAATAATCATATAGAAAATAAATCTTTTATATAAAAAAATGTCCCTTTATGTGTACTTAATTTTAAGAACTTTTCTAAATGATGGGTTTGGTAAGGTTCTACTTGAGTTTGGCTTTTATGGCTTACTATATGTGGGGCAAGGTTTCAGACGAATCTAAAAGTTCCCAAATTGTTTCTTACTAACGTTCACTCTGAACTAGTATGGCACCTTAATCCTCACCCATTATAGGCTACCGATGAAAAAAGTTCGATTTGAGTGGAAGTATTTCGCATGCCCACACAAAACTTATCACCTCATTAAAGCAGGGTACTCTACTTCCTTCTAAATTAGACAAAGCTCGAGTATAAGACTCATGCATGTATACAAGGCGTTGTGTGTGTAAAGGGATGTACAAATCTCAAATAATGAACATATATACAAACAAAGTGACTAAATCAATATTAAAGAAAATAAAACGAAATATCAAAGTAATTAAGGCTTTAGGATATCACATAATTAATTATAGGCTCGACTCATGAATTCCCCAATGTAGTCGCCAAGCTGTCATAACGAGTGAGTTCATAAACTCAAACATTCAATATGAAAGAAGGGTCGCTACTAATCCTTTTATGCCATAATGAGTGAGCTGTCATAACAAGTGAGTTTATTTCCCTTAATTATTCCTTCATTTTATTACTATTTTAAAATAAATAAAAACCTTTAAATATTGAATTTTTTTTTTAAATTTTCCAACCCTTTTAGTTGAATTTAAGAAAACTTCCTCAACTAGAAATTTTCAAGAAAATTATTCCTTATAATATTCCTCAAATTCTATCATCAAAAAGTTTCTATTTACTCTTTTTATTTGTATTAAACATATTCTGTATGTTTATTTCAATTTTTTATTATTTTTATCATTTTTTTTAAAAAAATCATTTGATATTGAAAATTTTCTTAAACTCTGCAACCCTTTTGGTAGAATTTGAAAAAACTTTCTCACCTAGAAATTTTCAAGAAAATTATCTCTTAGAATATTTTTGAAATTCCATCGTTGAAAGACTTCCATTTATTTATTGACATATTATTATAACTTTATATTACAAAATTTTAATTTTTATTTAATTATGTTTTTATTTATAATGATTATTTATAAATAAATCTTTTTATAAAAAAAATTTATAGAACTACCCCCAACCTTTATGATAAGGTCCCATAATTACTTTCACTCTGAAGTATTCAAGAAAATTTATCCTTTGTAACTTTCCTTAAAATTTTCATTTAATATTTATTTTAAACAATTACAACTTTTATTGAAATTTATTTTTTGCAATTTAATCTATTATATCCTATTACTTTTATTATTTTTATAGTTTGACTATTTTTTATAACCACATATTTCTGTAAAAGTAATTTATAAGAATCTAAATTTTATCATTAATATTTTTTAATCTAATTTTTTTCTCATTTATTTTTTTATTCTAAACAATCATGACTAGATGAATTTCAACCTAAAATAACTATGACCTAAAATCTTTATTTTTTTATTTTATTTTTCTCTATATTTTTAATACTAGAAGTAAAATAATAAAACACAAAAAATAAATTAATAATAAATAGACTAATAAAACACTACGAAATATCAAACCCATATGTGGTAAGTGGGCTAATGACTAAAACAGATGGGTCAAGTCAAAACTGGCTCGCAACAACCCACCTCCTAATATCAATATGATGCTCTATTTACTAATAGCAACAATACCTCGTTTTGCCTTAAAATATAAATGAAGTAAACTTTTCTTTTTCTTATTTTTACCTCCACTTTTTCTCTATAGAGATTTTCCTCTCTCTCTCTAAAAAAACTTTCCCTTTCAAGTTTTCCAGAATCTGATCGTTAGAATACCATCGACCATTACTATCTCCACTGTCGACCACTGCTTCCGATATCGAAATTCTTTCAAATTGCTCCATCAGAATCTTCTTGTCCTCTTCTTCCCTTTAATCTAAGTAGTTTTCCAAAAAACAACCCCAAATTCCAAAACAAAAACCCAAAATAAATCTTGCTTTCCCTCTTTCTATTTGTTCTCTTTATGTTCCTTTACGTTAATCAATGGGAGTATTTATACCCATTTTTATGTTGATCTTATATTAAGATTTTCTTCCTCTTTAAAAATTGAATTTCAAAACTTGTTGGATTAGGATATTAATCTTACTATTTTCAAGTTTTTTTTTTGTTCATTATTTTTTTAAAATTACCTTTATCTTTATGATTATCATTTTTCTTTTTCGTAATACCTTGTACCTTGGAATGATAGCTAATATGACCTTAAGGATAAGATGAAGGTCAATTGAGGTTAATTGAAGTGTTTAGGAGCGGTAAAGGGTGAAAAGAATATGTTAAAATAAAATAATATTTATATGATTAAATAATATTAAAATAATGATAAAATAATATTATTTTATTAAAAATAGAATTAACTGTGTCAAAAGGTGATATGGAAGTAAATTGGGATCAAGTAAGATGTCTTGGGGCCTTAGAAAACAAGTGACAAATTTTAGAATAAAATAATTATTAACAATCATATTAGTTTACTGATGACTTGTGAATAAGAGGATGTAATATTGAAAGTCGATTTCAAGGAGTTAGATTTGGCCAAAGTGGGAGAGAATAAAAAAAAGTTTTAAAAAAGAAAAGGAACGTTAACAGGGCCTATGTGCTTTCATTAAATAAAGTATAAAAAGGGTATGTATATATTTAAATATTGTGATGATACTTTGATGGAGTTAATTTGATGTTTTATTTATACATGTATAAAGGAGGAATAATAAAAAAGAATTGAAGTTAAAGAAATGGCGGGAGGACTTAATTGAAATAGAATAAAATGTTGATGGATAGAATTGTAAATAATAAAAAGTTAAGAGGTAAAATTGTAATTAAAACAAAGTTAGAGGATCAACTTGTAATTCGTGAAAAGTTTAGAGGACTAAATTGTAAAGGGTGAAAAGTTTGGAAGATTAAATAGTAAGGAAAATTGGAGGACTTGTTGGCAATTATTCCATTTTTAAGTTAAATGAATATTGAAATGAGTAATTTGACTTTTGAAATGTAAGGTGGGCATATATGGTGCCGGCCTTGCAATGAAAATGAAAATGGAAAAGAAATGCATTCATGAACAACCAATGGAAAGGTGTTGTTAAGAATAAAAAAAAAGCATGTGCAAGTAGGGGACAAAGGCTGTCACCCATGTGCACCTTGGCTCATTCTTTTCTTTTCAATTTGCTGTTAACGCCTTTTTCCTCCTTCATCCGAGCCTACTCTTTCTTCCTTCATGCCAAGAAGCCAAGATATATTCTTTTTGTCTCCATGGGGAAGCAAGCCACGGGTTGTCATTGTTCTAGCTATCTTCCACGGGTTCTTAATGATTTTCTCCTCCAAGCTTTATCTTGAAGCTTTTTCAGAATATTTTTGGTAGAATACCCTCAAGTTTCTCCCCAAATTATTGAGCTCTTTTAACAACAGATTCGGGCTAGGAAATTGGTATCCAAGGTGAGGTAAAACTTCCTAGTGGCTTAAGGTTAAATTTAACCGGTTGTAGTGCTTGCTTTGTTTGTGTTCCAGCAAGATATTATTCTCCGCCAAGCTGGGAGATTTTGGAGGTTTAATTGGGGCTGGTTCTGGTCACCAAGAAAATGTAGGAAATCTGTCGGAGCTCAAAGTGCATTACGAAAATAATAATAATAATAATAAGTGGAGCTTGGGGAAACTATTTTGGAGTTTAATAATCGGTTGATGAGCAAGGAAAATTAAAATTTGCTAGCTCGTGGAAAAACACACCATCGAGGAGGGTGGGTATGTCTATTTCAAAATATATTTTGGAATATATGTATACAAATATGCTAAGCATGATTTACTGCCCATTGAGATTACATGAGCTGGTTATTTATAAGCCTGATTTTAAGCGCTGAAGCATGATTTTAAAGGTTGTTCGAAAACTCGATTTGAAAAGTTAAGCTTGGTTTAAGTTGTTATTGAGCATGGTTTGAAAGTTGGTTGATAACTTGAATGGTCAAGGAAGCTTTAAATAAATGCTGGAAATGACCAGGAAAGCTTAAGAAAATGGATTTGTGGAGGCTCAAATAAATTGATAAGATAAAGCATGATACTAGGTTGGTGATTTAGAGTTTATATAACATGGATCAAGGTTGGAAATCTAGCATGGTTTAAATATGTATTTGTTTAATGTGTTAGAATGTAAGACTTAAGTTATATACCCATTGCTGCTGACGAGAAATATGTAAAAATGGTTTGTGCTAATGATTTATGCTATGATGTTGAATGCTAGGGAATTGAGTAGAGGAGAAGAATTAGCTATTGTGTTTTGAGTAAGGTGCTGGAAAGAAACGATTAAATTGTATGCATTTAACTCACAATGTAAGTAGTTGTATGGGGTGATTTGGAATATAAATGCATTGATGATATTTTAGATACAAACCAACATAAAATATATTGGAATTAATTTAATGAATATATTGGATACTATGTATTAGGAAGTGAACAAGAAAAGGGAATTGGCTGCTGGAAATTGCCAAAGTCTTTTGGTAAAGCTAGGTTGAATTAAAGGAAGGGGATCGTAATTGGTGAGAATTCCCTCCAATAAAGGTGAGTTGGCACTAAATTTTAAACTGTAGCTCTTGAAATATATTATCTATATATGCTAACCTTGATGTTCTGGAATCAAATTGTAAAAAGCATGAGCTGGTAAGAATTTCCTAGGTTGATTGTGATTATGACTTGAATTTTTTAAAAAAAAAACTGATTTTTTATAAATTATATATGTGTGTGTAGCTACGTGTTTTGAAAATCAAGAAATAAGCCCTTCAAGATTATTTAAGTCAAAATTACCTTGCAAGTGTTTGTAATTATGAAGATTAAGCGTAATAACTATGGATGTTTGGAAATGCAATACTTCAATTGATTTTGATCGTTAATGAGCACATGATTTTTAATAATACACCATGCTTTGAAATACATTTATATGAAAGTTGTAATTTGTTATTCTTATGAAAAAGTACAACGTTTGAATACTGTACCATGCCTTAAAAGTGGTTATATATACAACTACTTGTTTTTAATATTAATATTGGTTTATTGCGTTTGCCAATACATCGAGATTTTATATAGTTTAATTAAAGGATATACTCAAAAGTAGACCTGCTGTCACACTAAATTGTGTGACCTTTGTACACAAAATTAGCTCTAACTAGAGATATATCGAGGATGCCTGTAGGCAAATGTTTATATGGCAAGACCACGAATTTATATATTGCATGGCCGGGGCCACAGGTTAGCATAGTTGAGTATACATATTACGTGGGAGAGGGCTCACAAGTTTAAGTCCTACTCGAGATTGGTTACTTCTTGATTAGTTTTGATTTCAATCATGGTATTCAATCATGGTATGGAAATAATACTTGAAAATTGTTTTTACATGGCAAGTGAAGTTGTACGTGTTGATTGTTGATTAAAAATATCACATTTTTATGTTTTAAGGTTGATTACCGTACTTCTACCATGAGTTTACTATTAACAAGAGATTGAAGTTATAAGGATGTTAGCATGCTAAACATAAAGTTTTATCACATGTGTTGAGAGATTTCTTACTAATGCATTTCAAGCTTAATTTGCTTAATACATGTGTTCGACTTAAATTGATATTTTCTAGACTTGCAAGGCTTAGATTCCATCAATTTAATTGACTATATTTTAATTGATCTCTTATTTTATAAATATTTCATACTTATGCTTGTTTTCCTTCTTGCCCATTCTCTGAGTTATGAAAGACTCACACCAATTAATCATCGTCTATGGCAAATAAGTAATTGGATTGAAGGTAATCGTGATGAGAAGAGTTCACCTTGCTAAGTAGGTATTTGGCATCTCATAGCACTACCATTTGTGTCATTCCACTATTAGAGGTTTTCGAGTTTATCATATGTTTCGGTTAACTTTACCTAAGTAAATTATGAAAAATGTACTCTAAGTACCAAGTTGTATTTTTTTATTATTATTAGGATGTAAAAATAAGAATGTTTCTAAGTAGTTACGTGTTAAATGATGTGTAACAATTACTCAAATGTAGTTCGTTAATCAAATGTTATGACATTCATGACTACAACATTTAAGGTTTTAAGACTAGTGAGTAAATGTTCGGGAATTGATAAGAAAAGCTTAAACTAAGGCTGGTGTGGGACTTGGAGAGCTTGTTCACGAGACTTGAGCACCAATAGCAGTCATGAAACGGTCATTACATATTTTTCAAATTTGTTATTATTATTCTTTTATTTTGTTCAAATATCTCAAACAAAATGAAATGTCTACAAATATAATGTGCATTAAAATTCGAGTCATAAAAATAATAAAATATCCTTCCTTAAAGCTTAAAGATCCATATTCATTATGTCCAGTCTACTGGGAGTGAATATTTGGTCAATTTAAATTTAATATTTTGAAAATTTAATTAATTTAACTTTTATAAAAATAATCAAAATCAATCAAAATATTTTTAAAATTAAAACTAACCGAAATCAACTTATCTTGATAAGTTTGATCGGTTATTGTGGATTCTATTTATTAATAATATATATAGATGTATAATATTTATAAAAAAAAACCTCTACTCAATGTTTCACTAATAAAGTCTAAATGTCTTTGGTTTAACTATTTAAGAAAATTCAAATTAGTTTTGCTTTTGACACTCAACAATAAAATTGCATATTTTTCAAAAACAAACTATTTAAGAAAATTTAAATAAGTTTTTATTTTTGTTATTATATTCAGTCAAACTCTTATACTTGTATTTTAGACCAAATAAGTCTTTATAATTCATGATTAACTAACTATTATTAATCAAAATACTCCATATTCATTAAGTCTAATTTACTAAGAGTCAATATTTGGTCAATTCAATTTTAATATTTTGAAAATCCAATTAATTTTACTCTCATTAAAAATAATCAAAACTGAATTAATTATATCTTAAAGTTGAAATTAACTAGAATCTACTTATCTCAATAAGTTTGACAGAGTTTTGTCAATTCTAATTATTAATAATATTTTTATATATATAGTATGTAAAACAACTCTATTCAATGTTTCACTAATAAAGTTGAAATATCTTCAATTTAATTATTCAAGAAAATTCAAATAAATCATTCTTATATTTTATTTAATCAAGTCTCTATATTTTGATTTTGAATCAAATAAGTTCTTATAACTAACGGTTGACTAACTAACATTAATTAAAATACCACTTATCATTTTATATCTACGTGACACTGACGTGATCACATCATCATACCACATAAGCATATCATAACATCATTCACCATAGCATATCAATATTACATGATATAAAATGATAAATAATGTTTTGACTAATGATGGTTAATCAATCATTAATCATAAAGATCTATTTGACTTAAAATAAAAATATATGATTTTAATTGAATATAATAAAAGAATAAAAATTTATCTAAATTTTTTTAAAATTTTAAAATATTTTTTAAATATTATACTCAAAAAGAAATTTTAAGCAGCAAGTAGCAAGCTAACATGGAAAATAAGAAAGGTGGTTAAGCCCAAAATCAAGAAGTGCAAATTCTAAGATCCAACCCATCCTATATTGACTTGGGTCAGGTTGGCCATTTATAATTTTAAACCATAACCCAGAAAATGTTTTGTGTCGGCTCCAGACCCAACCCCACCCAAGCGATATACCTGGCCCAATTTACGTGAATGCTATTTATTTTATAAACTATTAGTCAAATTTTTATATTTCACAAATGGATTAAAATATTATCATATATCTTTTTATTTATTATATTAATTTTTTAATTTTTTAAATATGCCCCAATAAAATATGTGGCAATCTTTTAATCCTACTGTGAAGTTTAAATACTATCGACCATGTGTAGGATATAATAAGTGTAAGATTATAATTTGTGATAAATATATATTCTCAAATTTTATTGTTCTTATATATATGTGACTCTAACAAGCTTCAATATTGGTCTCAACGAGAAAAAAAAAAAGGCAACCTTAAGTGATATTTGATAAATTGTTGAAAAGTTTTAATTCATTTCATTGTTCAATTACTCAATTCAATGCACTTGATAATTTGTTTTGAAAAATGTATAAAATAATTGAAATCTATTTAAACATTCAACCAATGATACATAACAATTGTTTGTCATTCTGCATTCTGCATTTGTTCTACTTAAAATTATTCTAATAATTTTCCTTACTCATTTTAGATGTTAATTCTTGTGTATATCAACTGTCTATTCAATAATTTAAATTTTAGTTGCATACGAAAATAGTTTATAATATAAATTTAGCAAAATAGCCATGTCATATCGTAATATAATTAACTTCTCATTTTATTCCAATAAATCATTTTTTTTACGAGAACAAAGATCATATGTTTGATGTTAATGCTTAAGATTATTGGATTTATTCTTAAATTAATTAAATATTCACATTCACATTGAACCTGTAATTTGTGTTCCTTTAATACTTAATATAAGGGTTTAGGCAGATGCCTTGGACGAGGTCAAGATTCCTTTTAACAACTCTCGTCACTCTCCATATGTTTTCTAGGGTTTTTTATGTTTTCAAATTAAGGGTAGATTCCCACGCAAGAAGGAAAGAAGAAAATCAAATGAGGGGAAGGGCAATTCTTGTCGTAATGGTAATGGCATGGTAAGTAAAGTCAATTAAGGAGCAGGTCCCCACAATCCTGATAGTCAGTCAAAGGTATCTGTTTATGGTGTTGAGGAATCATGTCGGACTTGCGGTAAGCCCAACACCAAACGTCTCATCGTTGTCATGCAGATGCACACACGCACGCACGTCCGTCTCCCCAAAGTCAATTAATGCAAATCTTGAGATGAATTAAGCCACCATATTCTACACGTTAGGTGTGGGTAGATGGTTTCATTTCAACCTTTCAATCAATCCAACCTCCTTTAATTTTTTTGGATCGAAGGTGTGCTTACTTTTATTAGGACGATGAAGTTCCAAATTTAGTTGAATACTTAGTTTAATGACGGTGCTTGTATTTTTTTTCTAACTTAAAAAGCAGGATTTCAAATCTCTTTATTTTCTTTTAAAATTGCACTTGATAACAAAATGTAGCATCATGCATTGAGCCACATTTGATCATTAAATCAAACTTTTAAATTTGTCGCATACTATGATTTAATATTAATTTTTGTCGTTATATTTTAATTTTATTGAATTTCATCATTATATTTTCAATTTTTTTAAATTAAAATAAACAAAATTTAAATATATTTCACGAAATGTTACATTAATATAAATAATAAATTAGGAATACTCAATGAAATTGAAGTATAATAGCGAAATTCCATAAATTAAAATTGAAGTATGACAAAATTCAATCTAGACAATAATAATACATGACGAATTTGGCCCTAATCCCTGTAAATTTTTTATATCCCATAACATATGATCATAAAAAATTAAAACATTATCATAAAATTTATAATAATAAATAAAAAACAGAGACATCCTTCAATCACTCCTATATGTTTGGCACACTTTATTCCACCCTCCCTAAACAATGCGACTTTATTCCGCCCTCTTTACAAGTGAGAAGGGAAAGAAACATCGGCCATTTCCGATTTTTCATTCGGAAACTCTCGGGATACAGATGAATTAATTTCAACTTTGATTTCACTAGAAAACTCTTTAGCTATACCAAACCACCAAAGCCTTCGAAGCTGGTTTTTGAGCAGTTCGATTTTAATCAATCTCATATATAGAATTAATTACCAACAAGGAATATTAGATACCCACTTCCTAAACTACTGTTAATAAGATTCCCAATCAAATGCTGTTCAAAATAAATTAAGGATTCCTAATTCAATAAATGAACTATTAATTTATACATAATACATCCTTCATGAAATTTTAAAAATTTACAAACAAGCTAGGTTAGAATCTATTTTTACATGTCTTTTTTATTTTTTTTATATTAAGTTATTAATTTTTTTTAAAATATACTTTAAAAAGATATGTGACGACCTTCTAATTTTACTAGTAAAGTTTTTAAAATTTCATCACAATGTATTAAATTAATTTTTTACATAAAATATTTATTTTGTTGTGTGTATAAATTAGTTTTGGCCGATCACGTGTTATTACTTATTACATCTAAATAATATAAACAACCCATGTTATTTCAAACTCTGTCATGCCCTTGATTGCCACATGCAGTTATAAAGAATGGTGCCACGAACCATGTGCCATAATTTATGACGTGGTAGGACTTGGAAAACCTAGAAAATTAAAAGTGCCAAATTAATTTGTTGCATAGTTTTGTTTAGGTGAACTGCGAACTTCAAACTTCAATGTTTAATTTGGCAAGCATTGTCCCACTAAAAGATGTAGATAAAAGATGCTACAAGTTCAATTCATTTATGTACTGTAATTTGCCTAAGGTATCAGTTGGAATCAATGGAAACCCTATTTTCTTTTTGATTATTATCATATTCACTCAAGTTAAATGCATATGACTATTCGGGTTATTGTCTCAAACTTCAATGCAGATGAATAAACAAATTAATTAAGACTAAATATTTAACACATTTGGGTAAATAGGCATGCTGCTCTCATGTGAAATTCTATACACATTACCCCCAAATATGTACATAAGAATATGGTTCATTCTATTTCATATAATTATTTTATATGTAACGATAAAATATTAAAATCTTATTGCAAACAGATTCGTATATGCATTTGAAAATTATGCAACTTTATAATTAAATATGGACTTTCTTATTCATAGTTTGTTAGACATATGATAAGAATATAAACCTATACTTGTTAAATATTCTTTGCACTCCACTATTTATATATAGGTAAATAATAAATAATCTTTCTCTAACTTACCAGCGGGGCAATAATAATTACCAAGCTCTACTAATTGTCCTTTGTATTTAGATTCTTAATTTTAACAAGAACCTAAAACTGATGGGGATCGAAATCATAAATTATTTTCCTACTTCAACACCCCTCCAACCTCCCATCCTGCAACCTACAAGGGGAAAAGAAAAGAATAAAATGTCCATTGTGCATTGTAATTAAGTGTCTAACAGGGGCAGATACCCATTCTTTGTATCAAGAAGGAAATGTGATTTTATTTCCATCGTTTTCTCTTAATAATTTAAGCATAAATATAGAATGCAGAAAATTTTCTAATTTTTACACCGCCTATGAAAAACGAAAAGATTATAGACAAAGACCATATATATATATATATATATATATATATATATATATATATATATATCAAAGTATAGCAGACAAGTGTCACACTAAATCCAATAAACAATAAACTTAGCCATCTACCAAGCAAATAAAATATTAGATAAGAATAAAAATTAGGGGCAACCCTTTGAAGCATTTGAATAATAAAGCTTTTGTCAAAACTCAAAACCTTGGATTAACATTGTTCCCTGAATCAAGGCCAGTGTTGAAGAGAGAAAAAACAAACCCAACAAAGTCGTTTCGGTCATTTAAAGGGACCCACTACAACTTGTTCACTCACACATTGTGGGGTTAATTGGAAGACAAAAGTAACCAACCCAACGTGTGAAACAAAAGGCCTCTTCTTTCGTTGGCCCGCCCTTTAAAGCCTAAATATTTATTTGTTTTTCTTGTATATATATATATATATATATATATTCACCTTTGAAAACAACATTAACGGGAAACGCTCGTCATCTTCTTGGGAACACCCTTCTTCCTTTTCCTAGCTAGCTTCCTACCCCTCTTATTATTCACCCTTTTTATATTCTTTTTTTCTTTGTGTTAAGTTCTAGACAAACTCTTGATTTTTTGACCACTTGATACCCCTTTTTTTTCTTCTTTTTCAAACTTTGCTTTGTGAAGGAGTTGCCAAAGAAGGCCCAAAAGTTATGAAGAAGAGGAAGAAATATGATGTTATTGCTTGCTTGCAAGAGATTAATCTAATAATAATGCCGTGTCGTCCATGTATTTAATTTCTTGCAACCTTCTGAGTTTCTGAAGTTTTTCTCTGTTCTGGTGACTGAGGCACTTCCAACGTCGGCGTCAGGTTGGCTTGGAAGAATATATAGTATTAATCTCGATGGCTTCAAGGCCAAGAATTATTGATCGATCGGAGTCCAAAAGTTTTCAGCGGCGTACATGGGAAAGCCAGGCATTTGTTTTTTATCTTCTGGTTCTTGTTTGCTTCCTCTTTCTCTCTTCTTGTTCATGTTTCTTCTTCCAATTTTTTTCCTTCCTTTTTTGGTTAATGGAATTGGTGATGGTGAGAGAAAATGTTACAGAAAAGCTATATGTAAACTTTTTTCCTAACATTTAGCAGATTATAGCAATGAAATAATAATTTGGCTGGTTTTCCGGGTCATTTTTTGCATGCTCTATTCCATTGTTTTTCTTCTCTTTATATATATATATATATGTGCTCAATTAGTTTCAATATTTTACCAGGTACCAAAAGAACATCCTTTCCTATTTTTGCATCTACATCTCAAGACTGCAAAATAATTGAAAATAAAAGAAAAATGTTAGAGTGAAGAATAATTGTTATCTGATAAGAGTCCTCTGAGTAAATACAAAATACAATTGTTTTTGACATTTACTTTGTTTTTTTTTAATAAGAGAGAGGATATATAAAAAACGATCAAAAACAGGCTAATAATTGTCATAGCTTGCTGATAATTGGATTACCAGCATTTAAGTAAATGCCAAATAATGTTGGTGCCATTTTCTAATAAATGCGATATAATGCCATTTTAACTCATGCAGGTCTTGCATAATTGGTTAGTTGGTACAGTGTTAAATCAAACTGACCAAATTTTATACAAAGTCAGTACATTTCCCCGTCAGCGGCGTCGCTTTCACTGCTAATTAATTGAACCTTTACCCACCAATCCTAATTAATTAATTAGCAAAACTCTAAATAATCAGCAGTTCAGATAACATGATTCGAACATATCTTTTCTTTTCTCTTTTCAATTAATGGTAGCTAGGGTTGGGATCTACCCATGAATTAAGACACTGAAAATCATAGTACCTACAACGAATAATTAAATAATTTTTTGAAGTTATATTTTATGGGTGTTTTAATTCTAGCGACAACCATCAAGCTGATGTTAATCCTTTTCGTCATATAATGGAGAGAGGAGGGGTCTAAACTTAATTGAATTCATTAATCCTACTATTATGTAAAATTTATATATATATATCATTTTTAATCTATTTTTTTTGTGCAATAACTTATTACATATTCTTTTTTTTCCCGTGAAATCCAAGATTTTTCTCTAGCAAAACACTTCATAGGATTCTTGAGTTTCATGACACCCATGTTGTCATCAATTAGGTTTAATAGGTACATTTTTTTTCCGGCCAATTAATAGGTACATTAATTAAAGGCACTTTTTTGTTGCTTTGTCAAAAGGGTTGATTAAGGCATAAGTACTTTTAAATGACTGTTAGACAATAATCAAAAGTACTTTGAAATAAATGTCAATGATTTGACCCACTGTAAACGTGGCTACTTCTTGTATTTTCGTAACAAAAACACCCTTGCGAGTGTGTTTTGGTCAAAAAAATCCAACAAGTTAACATAATTTCATTTGCACTAAACAATGAATTATCATCGAATAAAGAACATGACTCAATCTTTTTAAATCTTGTAAGATCGAAGAACATATATTTTATTTAATTTCAACAAAGAAAAGTACAAGATTCAAGTACGAAAAACAAAATGAAAATAATTTTACTTTTTGTGTATTCATTCATGTATCATCTCCATGAAGATAATTTATTAAACTTTTCATGAAAAGGAAAATACTATTATTCTGTTTTCTTTTTCTTTTTCCTTTTTGCGAAGAAGGAGATTACATAAGTAATGGGTAATTGACATTTTAAGGAAATTTTGTTAGAATTGATAGCGGAAGTGTCTTATTTTTTTTTTTTGAAGAAAATCAAATATAGACATTTGTCTTTTGGAATGAATAAAGTGTGATGGTTCTAAAACTATTTAAGGATATTATAGTCACTCAAATATTTTCAAGAATGCTGTCTTAATTAGTTAACTGGGCATATCAATATGGCATATATATTTGAAATTTTGTTTTGAGCATAAAAGTCTTGAAGTTTAATGCTTTTTAATAGCCACGGGTTAGCATTTGCTTTCAAATATTTAAGATCGACTGCGTTTGATAACAGGATAATGATTTATTTGCAATCGTTATAAAGAAATTTGCACATATTTTAGAAAAATTTCCATTCTTAAATTACAGCTGAAGACATACAAATTCCATTATAAATGGAAAAACGAAATACAATTCAGACTAAAAAAATTAGAAGATATTTATTTAACAACTATTAGCTTATACACTCTCAAGCATTTGACTTACTCAAAAAATGAGTTTGAATCATTTTTTTCTAAATAAAAAATATATATTATGATTATTAGCTCATGCTCACATGAGCATACGTCAAGGGGTAGTAGGTTAATTTGGAAATGGTACAAAATTTTAAAAAGTTCTTGTACTATACTTTTTTTCGTCACGTTCTTTACATTTTATAAAAAATTTTTAATTTTATTTTAAATTGAATAAATCTTTCGATTTAATAAAAATGTAATCAGTGTCCAATCTATAGTCAATTGTCCTTTTTTACCAACATGGTATATAACCTGACTAGCTAACATGGCCACTAGGCAGAACAAGATTTTTGCGTTGATAACTAGATCTAGATTTTGTTTTTCAAAAAAAAAAGAGAAAAATGATAGAAAGAAAAAAGAGATTTTTTGAGAAAACTAAATCAATTAATTAGAGAGAGAGAGAGGCGCGAGGAACTGAAAATAGGTTTTTCCTTTTTTTCAAGTTTAGTTGAAGTCAGATCACGGACAACACCATTGATAGCCGACGACGATGGTTGGATTCTATGCAGACCTTAGAAAGAGATGGAGAGGGAAGGTGAGGATAGAGAAATGGAGAAAAAGAGATAGAAGAAAATGGGAAGGCTTATGCAACCTCCACAAAAATGACATAGTTTTAAGGAGGGTGACAGAAAATAAAAAAAAGGAAAAAAATTCACATTAACTACCACATGGTCACATTATTTATATGTCGTGTGTACAAACAAACCAGTTAGCTAATGGTGATTAATTTTCCACTATGGCTAAAAGTTTTTTGTCTCAATATAATAATATAAGAACTTGTTTGAATATAATAAAAGTTGATAGGTTTAGTTGAATAAATGAGTATAGTGCATGAGCTTTTTTAGGGTTTAAATACTTGAAAATCAAACATGTCAAGATTTCCCGTGATACCTTATTTTACTTCAAATGTGAATATAATTGTTAAAATTTGTATAAATATTTAAGTCAATCACTATTAATAATTTGAATATAAATTGTTGAAAATCACATGGTTTAAACTCGAAAACTTTGTTGAATTAGTGATGCCTAAATTCAAATAATTATAATTGATATTAAAGCATGTGTTAGTTTGATGTGGACTTTCACATTATGCTTATGAGCTTTTGATCTTATAGAGTGATCTTTGATTGTGATATGTACCCTTAATAAGGATATCAATAATTCGAGTGGGTGAGATTATGATATCTATTTCATATCAAATGTGAATATAATTGTTAAGATTTATATAAAAAAGTATAAATCAATTATTACTCGCAACTTGAATTTAAGTTTTTTAAGATCTAAGTAGTTTAAGCTTGAAACGTTGTTAAGTTGTTAAGTTACATTTTCTTAATGTACTGATAATGTATAGTACTTGTACACGACCATGTAACCAAATGTTGACACTTTGTTAAAATAAATAAATTCAAAAGTTGGCAACCTTAAAATATAAATACTCATAATTTTAAAAAGAGCTACAATAAATAACAATTGATTACTGTTTAGTTAATTTTAAGGTCTTAATTAACATGAAATTAGCTTAACATCTTTATTTCTTTGTTTTTCTTTATGAGGTGTGAATCTTGAATATTAGAGTAGCAATGTCGTTCAAGTCTAGATTGAGGCGGACGTGTTGCTGTTTCCATGATTAGAGAAGACCAATCGTATTTTTATTATTAGAGGTGAAGATCATGGGAAAATATGCCAGCATTTGTTTAGGTAGGGGAGTGTCGGAGGGAACTGCCCAACACTTTCAAAATAATACGGCTTGGATTGCGCCCGAGGATTCATTTTTGTTGACTTTCCAATCTTTCATTTCTATTTTCTATGATTTGTCGGGTAAATGTCTATGACACCCCCCCTCCCTCCCTTTATCTTTCAACTACCAAAATCCCCCTCCGTTTTAAGACACACTTTTCCTTTTCGATCATCTCTATATGTTACCGTTAATCAACAATTAATTAATGTATAATTTTTTTATGGAAAATTAATTAATGTGTAATTCTAGAAAGACATGATTGCAATAGTGAAATGTTAGCAAGTCTCTTTTTGACATTTAGTATAATTTTTATAATTATTATATTAAATAATTTATTTTTTCAATATATTGAAATTCATTTCAATAATTATCAACTACTATATTTAATTAATTAAGCTTAAAAAGTAATTTTAGAAATATGATGTGGAGCCAATTAACTTTGATGTTGCTACTTGCGTGAGAGTCTACTTAAGTGCATAGTTATATGCGGATAGAATTAAGTAAAATAATTACGGGGAAATGGAAGTATTGAAGGGAAGTTTGAAAAATCTTCAACGACAAGAGGGACATGGAATTTCGTGCTCGGTTAATCTAGATTGGTTAAAACTAGACTTTGGTTACGCTGACGATTGCTTATAACATCCTCCTCCGTCTTCGCAGGTCGATATCAATATTTCATGCCCCCTTGTATTCCAGCTATGCCAATGCACCATGTATATGCATGGGCAACAACGTTTTACTTATCTCCCACGTTAACTCCAAAGTTAAAACTTTAATTTATATTATACTTTTATTCGGTAATATCTTTTTAGAATTAAATATTGATTTTTAATGTGAAAAGGTAAAAGAAAGAGGAATAAATTTATAACGTAAAAATAAATGTTTTATTTGTTTAAAAATGAAAAGAGTACTTCGTTTTGGTATCTCCAACAGAAAATATGGACAAACACAAAATTCAGACACGTACAATATTCATTTTGGTTCACATGTACACTACTTGTCGAATGGGCTTTAGGATTTTTGTTCAATGGGGATTAACAAACCCAAAGCATCAGGCCTAAGGAGGTGGACCACAGAACAATTAGACCTTTAAAGTTCAGGGCCCAACCCAAGTGGGCCATTTTGAGGGACATTGGGCTGGCTTATTTTTAAAGTCTTCCTTCTTTTAGGTTGATATTTTATTTTTTATTTAGCATGTTAAATTGTTTAATGTCAAATAAATGATTATTTAACTAATTTCCTATGATGGAGTTTTATTTAAAGTATGTAGAGCCATATTTCAAATTAATTTTTTAGGGTGTAGAGTAATTTAGGGCTCGATCAAGATATTGAGAGAGCTCCCTAATTTTATTCCAATATTAAATTAATTCAATTCAAATAGTCATTGGTGATCAAATAAAGGGTTAGGGTTAAATAATATGGGTCAATAAAAAACAAAAAACAATAGGATAGAAAAATAATAACAACAATTAAATTCTTGTACTTTTACACAAGGGTGTAATCTTTTCTAGGATTATAATTATTTGACCCATTGGTGCTTTTATATAAAAAAAAAAAGCTATTTAAATAGAGCCATTCTAATCTACTGGAAAAAGAAATTTAAATAACGTATAGCAGATTTTATGTAAAAGTGTTGTAGAATAAAAAAATTTTAAAAAATTATAATTTTTTATTAAATAAAAAAATAAAAAACCTTAACTTTATTAACCAAATAGAAAAAGTTTTAAAATGAAAGAAAGAAATAAAATAAAATATTTTTATTAATTAAAAATAAAATATAAACAAAATCAAGAAAAAATTGAATAAAAAATAATATAATTCTCCCTATAATTTTATATATTATTGAAAGATAAATACTTGTTACTACATATTAACGCTCTTTTAAATAGTTTTTTATTTATGATTCCGTCTAAAAACTTAAATGACTTTCTCGAACAAATTAAAAATTTTAAAATTTTAAAAACTAAACATTTTACTTCTATTGTACTCTTGTAGTCAAAAAACTGTGTCTTAAATTAGACCAGATACGCACTAAGTTACAAATGTATAATGAAAGCTTATGTTGGGAATTGACTTTGTGAAAAGTTGTAAAACAAATTCAAAAAAGCAAAACTTTAATTACAAAAATTAATGTTTAAAAAACCAAAAGTGAATTATCCACACAAAAAAAAAAGAAAAAGAAAAGAAACAAGACTGAACCTTCTTGTTTAAACATTCTAAATGAAATGCAAGAAGTTGTTCACCAATTTGTGACAGAAATTTATGAAAGCAAAGAAAAATTCTATCCAAAATAATTATGCTTATGCATCAAGTTTGGGTTTGGTCATGGGTGTTAAGCTACTTCACTCCTCATTAATCTCATCTTATTGCTCTTCTTCTTTCCTTCTTTTGACAAAATCACAAGTAATAAAGGGCAAACTTAGATGTGAAACCAAATTTAATTCTTTATTGTTATTTATTGATTAGCATTTCTTTTATAATTTAGCATCTCAAGTCCTCACCGCAGTTACTAGATCGAGTCGTGATCTCATGTATCCTAAATGATTTTTTTTTTAATTTTTTGTCAAGAAAATCCCAAATGATTTTCTTTTCCAGTACAACCAATAATAATTCCCTCTTGTTTTTTCATCCATGGAAACATGAATACTCCAACCTTATTCTTGTCAGCCTCTCTCTCACCCTTCCCAACGGCAACAACGTTCATTATCCACCAAAAGCTTTTGGCTGCCTATAAGAGGTCTGCTAGTGAAAAATCATTTGACTCGATCCGTATATAAAACAATTCTCCTGGCAAATGCTAATATATAGAATTGTTAGCTAGCCAATTGAGACGTCTCTCGTGAGATTTTTGCTACGAAATTTGATCTGATGATCATTTTCTGTGGGCTGATATGGCTGCTGCCTTCATGAACTCACCATGATTGAGGTGACTTCGCTTTGGTTACACAGTTGTTGGACAAAACGCATTTGGTCTTCTCTTTGTACTGAAGGCATAACAAAAATAAATATATAAAAGAACAAGAAAGGTTGTTGTCACCATCCCCACGTGATCGTATAATATTAAGGGCTACTTATTACGAGCTCCATTGAGTAAACCAGGGACCTTCTCAAAAAGCCCTGGATTGTTTGGATCTCAAGTTTGTCTCTCCTTCTCTTGTCCTGCCACACCCATCATAAGCAAAACGGATATGGAGAGGAAATTAGCGGCTGCAATTTCTATAATATATATATATATAATAAAATTAGAATAATGTAATATGTGATTGTTTCTATATATACTTTTTTTTGAAAAAGTTATGAAAAATAACCTTCTTTATAAACTCAATTCAAAAAAACTTTTTTTCATAAATGAGCTCCATGTACAAGGAGTTTCTGCAAATAGATTTTTTCATAATTTTAACTATTTTTAATTAAAAATTTAAAATTAAGATAAAATTACTTTTAATAAAACTGACCTATTTATTTGACTCTGCGCTTCAACTCGAAATATATTAACGAGCCAAGTATGTTTACAAGTGTATAACTCTTTAGTTCTCATTAACAGACCATACATCTCCTTACAAAGAATTCTTTCGTAAGCATTTCTCGCTGATTCAACTTTTGAGTACTTTTTGTAGTGGTAAAAGCAATTTGGAGAGATTATTTTTTGCATAAAGATAGTTAACATATTAAGCAGTGAGAAGAGGTTCACATTACCTGAAGAAAGGTATAATATATTTTTATTTTTATTTTTAACCATGTGGAGAAATGCTTTAGGGCTATTGTTATTCTTCATGTTTTTCATTTATGGTTTTTGAGCCTAAATGTAGGCATATTGCTTTTTCATATTGATATTCTTGTTGTTTGAAATTATTGAATATAAACATGAAGTTGGTATTGTTGGTGTTTTTGGGGTCGAAAGGTGACAAGGCATGCGTGACTGGTTGATATGTATGAATTATCACCCTTTGATAAGAATTGTGTTTAGAGTTTAGGTATTGCATAACTGAGGGCTTGCGTACGTGGTTGACACCTTATGCATAATAGGATTTTGGCATGACGTCACTTAGAGTATGCATGATTGCGTTAGGCATTGCATTTAGGGTTTCGCATTATGTGACTAATTGATAGGTCATTGCGTGAGTAGTTGATAGGTCATTTCGTGAACATGATTCAGGCATGACGTCACTTAACATGTGCATGATTGGTTTAGTTGTTCTTAGCATTGCATGGCTTATTGATAGATCATTGCGTGATTTAATGTAAGTAATTGTGTGACTTCTTGATAAGACATTGCATGACTGTTATCTATATGAAAGTGCACGAGTGTTATAACTGCATGAAATTTATCTGTATGGCATTGCATGACCAATATTGCATTCATTTTGTATTATTTTGGATCAACTGTAATGCTTTAATATGTATATGTTGATTTACTTAATAATTCATGCTCATCCCGTGCATTAATTATTTTGTTTTAGGGTTGTCTAAACATAGTTAAAATTAGCGTGAGGGTCATTTTTGGAGTGAGCTTATGACGAGGGCTATTTCTCAAAAATTCCTCTTGTTTTTTTAATCTACAATGCTCATATTAACTAAAATGGAAATGCTATCTGTTTTATATTGCAGATGGCCAAGACAAGAATAGAGCAGGATAATGTGGAATCTTTGTTTAATATGCCGAGGCACTGGTGGAGCTTCAACATTAGCATTAACAACCACTATAAATGGTTGTATCTGCATGTGATACGTGAGATGCTGTGCAAAGTAAATAAGTTGAAAGCATTGAAGAGAACATGTTTTAGGCATATGATGGATGTTGAATCAGAAAAGAGTTTATTTAGTACTAGTCTCGTGGACAACATAATTCTATGCAAAATTAATGAACTTGGCGCCATTGAGAGTGAGTTATGGTTTACCATAGGCAAAACGAAGGCTCGATTCTCGAATAGGGAGTTTTGCCTAATGACAAGATTGAAGTTTGGTACCCTATCAGCCCTTATTATCAATCCTTACAAGGTCATCCCTAGAGGATTTCACTAGCGATATTTAGGAGCAAGGAATGAGGTGAAGATACAACAAGTTTTAAAGATGTTTAAGGGAGGGCAGTTTCAACAAGAGGAAAGCATGACAAAAATGGCCCTCGTCTTGATTGCCAGCAATGTTTTATTCGGTCAAGACTATAGAAGATCAATGATTCCATGGTTGTTGTCACTAGTCGAGAACATCGATGACTAGAATGCGTTCTCATGGGGCACTTACATTTGGAATCTAATCATTGATTACTTGATGAGGGGTTTTGAACCTCTAGCGGTGGGAATACCAAAAAGGAAATGTTACCACCTCTATGAATTTATATAGGCGTTTGAAGTAGTGTGCCACAACCTAATGTTTTTTATTATTCTTTTCATATAAGATTTTATGAGGTGAGTATGGTATGGTATGTCAGAATAAATAATATTCTGCTGTGGGTGATTACTATGTTGGACACCATGTTCGCGTGGAATATCATTTGCATTTCATGCCTTAACTGTCACAAACATAAAAACTGCCCTCTTATTTCGCAGGATACTTGCTACATCTTCATCGTCCTTGATGCCTGGTCGCGAAACCCTTATAGCATGACTAAGTAATGCATATAGCTTGATTTCGTTATTACGTGAGTTGACCGCAACAACCTTTTCAACCAGCTTCACTAAGTCAAAAAATGACAAATCACTCCCAATAACCCTCACTCATGTCTTACCACCCTTGTAAGTGTTATCGACCCAATGACCATTGTATGTAATCATAAGTTTTACATTTGGCATGCTGTTGAAATTTAATAGAAAATAAGTATCACAATCAGTCAATTTATTAAAAATTACCCCTTAATACATAGAAACCACTTACAAAATACCTAAGTCACAAAAACACTTAAAATCAGTCTCACAATGTCTAATACACATTCATGCAATGCCAAAAAACAACTGAATAAATGCCTTAAAATAAGAGATGTATTGCACAAGTCACGCATTGCAAATGTTGTAATACCTAATAATAAATCACTCGATGCTTAATCTACTTACGATAAACCAAAATAACCAATCACGTACTAGCTCAACATCATGCAATACATAACAACAAGTTACGAGATACATAACAATTAGTCACACAATGCCTAAAAAGTAGTCAAGAAATGTCTCAAAACAAGATATGCATTGCACAATTCACGAAGCACCTATAAGTTAATCTCTCAATACTTAATAATAAGTCACGTAATGCCTAATATCCACTCACGTTATGCCAAAATAACCAGTCACGCATTGACCCTACATCACGCAATATATAAAAACTAGTCATAGAATACATAACAAGTAGACATGTAATGTCTAATATCCAATCATACAATGCATAATATCCTTTCGTTTAATGCCTATAAATAAAATGATATTTCCACTTTTGTCATCATACCTTTACTTCTCTTATATAAATAGAAAATTAAGAAATTAGGGTAAGTAAACAAGTTATTCAGCATAATAGAAATTAAAGGCAGTAACTCATTATATGAAAAATATGTGATAAATCAATATTTTTATTCATTAGTTGAAAAAAAAACAAATGATACAACACATGAACCATGGTTCATTTTTCCTAATCTCATTTAATATTTCATAAATTTCAACTAGAATCTTGTTATTGCCCATAATTTTAATCTCCAAGACTTCTATCCTAAGCAGCACTTTATCCATCAGCCCACACATGTCTTTTTCCATGTTCTCAATTTGGTCCATCAATTTGACCAAATATGCTGCACCATTGTCGGGAATATCATCCTCTTCAACAGTAACCCTCTTGCTAGTTTCACTTTTGGAACGTTTTGAAGCCATGAGAATTTTGAGATTTTCCCTCAAATGATTTTGATTAAAAGGGATTATGGTTCTTTTTATTTATAGGCATAAATGCTGACCTTTAGAAGGGTATTCAATGGTTTTAGGTTTGTTTTCTGATAAATATGGTTAATTCATAAATCGATGCATTAAGTGCTTTAAAGAGAATTTCAGAGTTCTGTGTCAGCTAAATCTATATAGTTTTCTGTACTGATATAAGTGAAATTAAGGAGGTTGAATTGGTTATCAAGCATTCCTAGTTTTTTTTTAATTTTATAGAATTTGTTATTAAGGGGACTGAATTAGTAGATATTCAGCTTCAGCATTAGGTAGATAAAGCAACCCAATTACTAGAAACCAATCACGCAATGTCTACAAACTAGTCAAGTAATTCCTAAAACCTCGTCATGCAATGCACAACTCCTATCTAGTCCCACATTATCTAATATTCAATCATGTAATAATAAATAAACAAGTTATAATTCCTAATAATCAGTCGTGTAATGCCTAATATCCAGTCACACACCTTAATGTCTAGTGACGCAATGCCTAACAAATATTCACTCATCGCCTATAAATTGATTGATTTCATTGCTCCTAACCAGATTTAATTTTCCAAAGTTATATAATTTACTACTCAACTTTTGCATTTTATGAATATAAAGAAATAAACACAAGAACCCATAACAAATCCTTTGATGTCCTTTCTATACTTTGAGATAGTGAGAAAGTTGGATGGCGATATAGACCTTGATAGTGTT
Source organism: Theobroma umbraticum (assembly GCF_002168275.2). Classification (NCBI taxonomy): domain Eukaryota; kingdom Viridiplantae; phylum Streptophyta; class Magnoliopsida; order Malvales; family Malvaceae; genus Theobroma; species Theobroma umbraticum. Next base: position 9,898,962 of record NW_018397255.1, on the reverse strand, counting down.
GGAGAATTGGATGGGAAGATATAGACCCTAATGGCATTAGAGAGTTGGACAGGGAGATAGCTAAATAGAGATTTAATTTTAGAATTTTTATCTGAATGGCAGGAGAGAATAAATAAATTGGGACCACTTAATTTGGATTAAATGGTTTAAAGGGTATTATTGTTAAGTTATGCCCAAAATTGGTTAAAAATAATTAAAATTAAAATGAAGGTCATTTTTGAAGTGAGTTTATTAAAAGGATTATTTCTCACAATTTTCTCGTTCAAAAATATCCTTATTATAATTTTAACTATTTTTAGCTAATTTTTGACATGACTTGAGAGCAATTCCTTTTAAACAATTTCAGACAAATTAAAATAATTTTGATTTTTTCTATCCCTCCATCAAGTAAAAAATTTTAAAATTAAATCTTGATTTCTCTCCCTAGTCAAATATTGTCTATCTCGCAATCTAACTCTTTCTCGTCATCCTAAATAGTAGAGATGACATCAAGGTATGTGTTTTAGGTTCTTAAGTTTATTGGTTTATGCATGGAACCCCCAAAGTTGAAGAGTTGAAATTGATTATTCATATTTGTAAATTAGAACTTTGTATGACTTTGGCAACTTAAATCTGATTGGGAGTAGGCAAATCAATTAGTTATTAGGTATTGCATACTAGTTTCTAGGTTTGTGTGACTAGTTTTTAAGTATTTGTGAGACTAATTTTTAGGCATTGTGTGACTAGTTTTTAAATATTACGTGACTGATTTTTGGGCAATGCCTAAGTTACACAATGCCATATCAACCAATCATGCAATACCATATCAACCAGTCACATAATACCATATTAACTAGTCACACAATACCTAAAAATTAATCATATAATATCTAAAAACTAGTAATGTAATATCCAAATATCAGTTACGTAATGCCTAAAAACTACCAAAACAATTGAATTTTATTTAACAAAATCAACAACTTGAAACAATACATTATATCCCGTTTAACAACATAATCAACGAAAATACCTACTTGATGAAGATTGCTCAAAGGTTTTTCTTTATATATAAAAAAACAACTCCAAAATGTTTAAAAATACTCAAAACGCTCAAAAGTTTTTTTTTCGTATATCAAAAGTCACTTCAAAATGCTTAAAGGTTTTTCTTTCTAACAAGTAATATTCTAGAGATGAATGGTCCAGTGGAGAAAGATCAAAAAATATGAATCAGTTTGAGACACGAATCTAAATATATGAGTTAGTTTCGTTAAGGATAATTTTATCCAAAATTAATTTTTTTTGCTTAAAAACAGTTAAAATTATGAAAAAGATTATTTTTTAAAAAATATCTTATGTACAAGAGGTGTTCTTGAAAAGAATCCTTTTTCATCATTTATGTAATGATGTAAATCAATTTTATTTTATGATTCATACATTTCACTTACTCATATGATAATTGATATTTATGTGAAAAAAACTAAATAAAAAACGCAAATTAACTTGAGTAATTGAGTATTGTCATATGTGAGATATTTTATTCAACCGTCTCAATTAAAGGCTTTGATGAGGCAAAAGTTATTGTGCTTAGCACATTTACGAGTTAGAAAGGCTAAGATTACCAAAAAGATGTGATGAGCGACATAGATGTTTACAATGTGTTGATAGCAGTTTGTTTTTGTTTTTCTTTCTCGGCACATTAGGTGCTTAATTAGTTAAGCTCAATAAAAGAAAGGCAGCGGCATATGGAAAGTGTACAAGGTGAGACAATACATGTTAGCCCAACCATATCATTCGAAAGGAGCTGGCCAACCATTTGCGTCGATGATTATGAATCTTATGATCATAAATCCATCGAATTGGCATTGTCTCGATGGACAGTTGCCTCATTCGGTTAGCACCTGAGTAAAGATGGGCCTCATCTTTTGAAGATCGTCAGTTAGTAGCATTAAAGTGAATTCCTTGCTCTTATCTCTATTTCACATTTTTACACCATCTTTCGATTCATTCCCCTATATATACCGCTTCCTCCCTTACCCAATCAATAATATATATAGACACCAACTATTGGCCTAGCAGTTGGAGAGGAAAATGATGAAGATTATTTAAACTCATATACCTGCGTTGAATTACAAATAATTTTACATGTAAACAAATGAATAACGACTTGGCTTCAAATCTGCAATCGAAAATAAAATGCAAGACAAGATACCAAATCAGATGTTGGTTCACTTTGAAAAAGAAATGCAATCGACATTAGACTTTCCTGTTAATAAACTTTCAGTTGGTCAAAAACGGGACCCACAATTTTCACGTCGATTTCATGACGGTGGCCAAAACCCCAAGCTCCGTGCACAAGGTATCCAATTGTCCAGAAGACAGAAGACCGCAAAGCCTGCAATTGAATGCTTGAATCTTTGCATTATTTATAAAATTAACGTTTATCCAATATTCCCACCTACGTTTAACGCTGCTGCCTACAACTTTAGCGTCTGGCAGACATAAAACTGAACATACTATACTTCAGGATATTTTCCTTTTTGTGGCATAGGAAAAACAACTGCAGCCCTCGTTCGGACACGTTGTCTTTAGTACATGAGTTTCGACACTGTTAAGTTTAGACAAAGTGGCACGTGAGATTTTCCATTTTCGAGCGCTCGGATGTGTGTGTTGGGGGCCCACAGCTTTGGCCAGCTCGCCACAACTTTCGGGCAATCATTTTTTGTGGGTCACAGCCTCACAGTGTGTCCTGTGGTGTCAATTACATTCATGTCCTTTCTACTGCCCACAGCCCACTGCCCACTGTCCAGTTACAATATATGTCTTCATCAAGACGCGTCCACATCTTTTCTATACCAACACTGCCCCTCCTTTGTTTTTCATTTTGAAAAGGACCAAACAATTCTTACCTATCTATTAAATCAATCAATATTTATACGTATAAATCGACAATCTAAAATATAAAATGTTACAAATTTTTTTTTTGACGATGGAAATGATCATATTATTTCATTATATTTTTATATTATCATATTAAATAATTTTTATTGATTATATAATTTTAATTATGATAATAAATTAATACTAATAAGAGTATCAGGTATATAAATACAATTCTAATTTTATTGAATCACTTTCATTGAAAATTGATTCCCTTGATTTAAAATTCTTCACTCATTATATTTTTAAATGATCTTCTTAAATATTTGTATTCATATATGATTATTATTAATACTAATATAAAAATATGCAATGTACGTTACAACAAACACCTGTTTGTGTGTGTATTTATTTAAGTATTGAATGTTTGTAAAATTTTTTGTTCATAAAAATGGATATTTTTGTGCATTATATTTTAAAATTATCAATTTAAATATTTTTATTATAAATATTAATCAAATTTATCTTATTTATAAATAAGAATTTTAATTACATTGAATAATTTTCATTAACTAATAATTTCTTAATTCTAAGAGTATTGAATAATTTATAAATTAATATTACAAATTTCATTTAATTATACTCTAAATTTTCTATCACAAAACATTTGTACTCATATGTATAACTATCATTTAAAATAAAAAAAGAAAAAATTGAGCAAGTATTCATGTGCAAAATACATGACAAATAAACTAATTTGTATAAAAGTATGGATGTTAGTAATATTTTTAATTGATGTAAAGCTTTTTCATTATATTTGTAGATTGTCTTTTTAAATATCTTTATCATAAATATTAATAAGATTTGTCTGATTTGTGAACATACAAAAATTCAAATTGCATTAGATGACTTCTATTAAAATGAAGTAGTTCTTAATTAATATCACGAAATTTATAATTATTCATACTTTAAAAATGTTTGTATTTTTATATAGTTATTATTTAAAAATAAATTAAAATAACTGAATGTCACAACAAATATTAGGGCATATAAAATCATGGATACGTACAACTTTTGATGGAAAAAGACATCTTCTTTGATTGTACTTCTAAATTATTATTTTGAATAATTTTTGTTGATCATAAATTTTTAATTATAATTATAAAATAATATAATAAAATTTATCTTATGTATAGATAATAATTTTAATTTAATTAAATCACTTTGAGGGAAAATGGTCTACTTGGTTTAAAGTGTTTGTGCATTATATTTCTAAATTGTAGGCATATTAAATTTAAAAATAAAAATAAAATTTAATTAAAATATATATATATTAAATTATCACTGCTTTATATCAAACCTATAATAAAATTTTTTCAATTTTATATCCATCCATAACCAATACTGATATTGATATTTAATTCCTTAATTTCTATAGAAATTTGGTGCTACTCTTATATATGAGTTAAAGTGTAAGTGAGATTGAATACCCATGACCTTAATCTTGGAGAAGAAAATATTCCCTCAAATTAAAGAAGGAAAAACAAAGAAATGGTGGGAAAAAAAAGGGCAGCAAACCGAGGGGCATTGCAGTCCACATGAAAAGAAATAGTTAAATTGATTTTCAATGCTACAACCTACCAACCGCATCATGCCCTGTCAACGCTGATCAACGTCTCTTTCTCTCCCTCTCTCTCTCTTTCTGTAACCTTATAACGTTCCAATAATTATATTTATTTATTTTTGTTGGAAAAAAGATATTAAAAAATATACCAAAGGAACAAAATTCCATTTATTTTTTCATTTCCTTCCCTTAGCAGTTTGGGTATTTTTTTTTAGTGATGGGAAAGACCTCAGGTCACGTAATATTTAGTTATCTGTTTTTCTACATGTTTTTCAACCTTAGATTTTTACCCACCAATTGATTTGGTTTCTTCTTGTGTCCTCGTAACTTCTTTTCTTTCAGTCATCCATTTCTTTGAAATTATTAAGAAAACAATTCCACCTCCTTTTTTAAGGAAAATTTTGTTTTGCTTTTATCTCTCTAACTTGCAGAACAAAAGAATCTGTTATCTCGGATTTGCTCTTCTTCTTTCTTTTTTTTTTTTACCTTGTTTTGGAAAATAATTCCATTTTTCATTATAATATTAAAAAAAGAGAGCAGAGAGAGAAGGAACTTTCATGGCCATATCCCAATGTGAATGTGATAGCTTTTTCCTTTCATCTTGTTTGTAACTCTTCCTCTCATCAATTTCTTAAAATAAAACTTCTATTCAAGACTCAGCCTTTCTTCCAATTTCTAAGCTTGCAAGCTTCAAAACATTGACCATTTCATGGTTCCAAGCTTGTAGCTTTCTCTTTTTTTGACAAAGCCCTTGTAAGCCATTTCTTCCTTTCTTTTGATCTATCAAAAAAGAAAAAAAAAATGTTTGGTACCCAAAGCAAAAGGGACCTTGCCTTGGAATTGCAAGCACAATTTCCAATCTTAAGGCCAAGCATCCATGCAAGAAGAGCAAATCTGACAGTTAAATTCCAAGACCTTTATGGGTTCACAGTAGAAGGCAATGTGGATGATGTTAATGTGTTGAATGAGGTCAGAGAAAAGGTAAGGCAACAAGGGCGTGTTTGGTGGGCACTTGAAGCAAGCAAAGGGGCGAATTGGTATCTGCAGCAACAGGTTTCTTCAATATCTGAAGGAATTGTGTTGAAATCTTCACTCAAATTGTCAGCTTTGGCTAATTCTATTACATTGAAGAAGCTTATTAGGAAAGGTATTCCCCCTGTGCTTAGGCCTAAGGTTTGGTTTTCGCTTTCGGGTGCCGCCAAGAAGAAGTCTACGGTGCCTGAAAGCTATTATAATGATTTGACAAAGGCGGTAGAGGGTAAGGTTACAGCTGCTACAAGGCAGATTGATCATGTAAGTTGCTACATTGGGGGCGTTGTGCATTTGCTTGATTGAACATTTGGTGGTTCTTTTTTCTTTTCCGAAATTTTTATTTGAATCTTTGTTTAGACTGTTGGTTTTTTGAATATGATCTTCCTCTGGGCTTTTTCTAGAGGTTTGGTTAATTTTGAACAATGAGTTTGGAATTGAAAATATATTTCTGACAATGGACCCGAATGCAAGGATGATTTCTTAGGTTAATGTTGGGGTTTAGAGATATAATTCACCTAATATTCTTTTCTATTACTAACTTAAAAGTACTCCTGTTTGAGAAATCACCCCATCAAAAGGTTTTCATCTGTTGACAAAAGGGTTTCTTTTGTAATGAAATCTCAAGAGGTTGGAATTGAAAACATATACTTTTGATAATGCAGAATTGGAAGTTATATCAAAGGTCGGAAATGTTTTATTGAATTTGAAGATCTGTGTTGGAAGTATTTTAGCAATTTCAGTTTTCCTTGTTTTTCAGCGGCAATTACATATAAGTTAATGAGTAGTTTATGAATGGAGATATAGAGTTATGCCTGGACAAGGATCAAAGATTTACCCAATGCACTTGATAATCTCTTGGGTGTGAAGCTCTCAGTGCTCTGGGGACCCAGACCCAAAATTTCAATACAACCTCAACAAAAGGGTAGTTTTATCATGCTCTTTTCTTTCAGGCTGGAGCATGTGAACTTTTCTCCTTAGATTTGTGCAAGCAAGGTTGTGCTCTGCCGATGTGAACCTATTGAAACAGAAAGAGAAGAATTGACAATGTCTTTGATAAAGTACTTGTGAAAATTCCATGAATGTGAAGATCTGACACAAATGTTGATTGGTTATAAACTAAAGTTCTGATGTTTGAGCGTAGAGTTAAGTAGATGAGCAATTAAAATTTAAGTTACCGTGTGTTGAGTTGCAGTTTCTATTCTAGTTTTGGTGCTCATCTCCTTTAACTTATGCAATTTGGCTTGAACCTTCCTCATATATACTTGCAGGACCTTCCACGAACCTTCCCTGGTCACCCATGGTTGGACACTCCAGAGGGCCATGCTGCTCTCCGACGTGTGCTTGTGGGGTATTCTTTTCGTGATTCTGATGTAGGCTACTGTCAGGTGAGTTCATCAACCCTTAAGCTTGTCTTGCAGAATTTTTTATCAGCCTCTTTAGTAACATGGGAATAAAATGTTATATATTATAAAAGTACACATGGCACTTCTTTATTTGTTGTGTAAAAGATGCCATTTACTAGTTTGTTTTTCCCTTTAAGGATTTCTCTTCCCTTTCTGTGAGTGGGCTGGGGTTCAATTATGCATGTATTAGTTTGTATTTTTCAATCTATGATGATAGTTAACAAGTTACAAGGCGATACACTTATTTTATGGTTTCAACAAAGTGAAGAATGCCTTATTCTATAAAAATTCTGCATTTGATTTTGGCAACAAAGCTAGAATGGTTTCACAGTTTAGCATAGCCAAAGTTGTTTAATTTTTTAAGCTCAATAAGTAAATCCTGCTTTTGCATTTTATGTCTATCTGCCATAACTAACTTAAGAGGAAAATAAAACTGTTCCATTTCTGTGGTTCTGTCTATTTCCTTGCTATTTCTTTTTATTTATAGTGACTTAAGCTTGAACCCTAATCAAACTTGATAACTTCACAGGTCTCTTTGATTACATTTGGTTACTAATCTTTGTATCCAATTTGACATGGAATACTTAACATCTAACATGAGATATATCATGTGTGCTGAACTATGTGGATTTTTAGTGCATGCTGTGATTGGTTTCTTCTTTTTCCTCTTTCCCTTTATTTTTTATGATATCAATAAAATAGAAAGTACAAATTGAGGTACATTTCTTCTCATGGATAATTTGTTCAAGTCACTGAAATAAATTTGTCCCTAATATTGCTGACTTCAACTGCTAGTACTTCTTTCTTTGATTTTTTGACCAATCACATTTTTTAATTTTTTGTCTAATTCTATTTTTATTAAAGACAAAATGTGTTCTTGGTGTAGGGCTTAAATTATGTTGCAGCACTGTTATTGCTTGTTATGAAAACAGAGGAAGATGCATTTTGGATGCTTGCTGTCCTCCTTGAAAATGTTTTAGTTAATGACTGTTACACAAACAACTTATCTGGATGCCATGTTGAGCAAAGGGTTTTTAAAGATTTGCTTGCTAAGAAGTGCCCAAGGTATTCGTTTGAGAATTAAACTGCTTTATCTTTCTTTCTTTCTTTTTAATAAATTAAACTGTTTTAGTTATATGTTATAGCCAGGGTTTATCTTATTAAAAAATGGGGAAAGAAAATTGCAGGATTGCTGCTCATTTGGAAGCATTGGAGTTTGATGTCTCCCTTGTTGCTACTGAGTGGTTCCTGTGCCTCTTTTCTAAAAGCTTGCCTTCAGAGGTTTGAACAATACTTTGTTAGCACCTCCCTCCTGCTGGCATCTTTTATTTTCTCTTTGTAGATGGAGTCAATTTTATATGAGGTTGCTTTCTGACTATTTTATTTTTCTCTTTGCTGGGCTATTTGTCCAGACAACTCTGCGGGTGTGGGATGTCCTTTTCTATGAGGGGGCAAAGGTTCTTTTTCATGTAGCTTTGGCTATATTTAAGGTGCAAATGTCATTGCCATTTGACTCTTCACATTCCTGGTCAAGTTGGAAGATTTCTTCAATGCTTGTTCTTAAATTCGCCTGGTTGTTAAAACAATACCACCAGCGGTAATTGAAGCTTTAATTTGCTTTTGCAGATGAAGGAAGAGGAGTTGCTTCTAACGCATCAGGTTGGTGACGTTATTAACATATTACAGAAACATACTCATCATCTTTTTGATCCTGATGAGTTATTGACGGTAAGACAAGCCATCATTTGTCTCTCCTTTTTTCTTCTCTTGTATAACTTAGCATGCCTATTTCCTCATTTTCTGCAGAGAAATGAATCAAAGAATAAGAGACCTAGTTCTGGACATAAAATTGGATAGGAGTTAATTTAAATTTGTTTTATCTAGGAATTGGCATATGGATGATAAACATAATTTGAATCAATAATATTTTGTTTTTTCTTTTAAGAAAGAAATAAATTATCACATGGAATGAAGATTTCTGTAACTTATGAGACAAAAGATTTGAACATGGTAGATTTGATTTCCTTGTTGCCACTGCATCCCTTAGTTAGCCCCATTCTTGCCTCCTTGGTCTGGTTTGGTTCAAGAGTACGGAGTTGGTGTATGAATCTGAATCATTCTTCCACCACAAACTTTGAAACGTGACCCTAACTGTATCTCTACAGGTTGCATTTGATAAGATTGGTTTTATGACAACGAACACTATATCAAAGCAAAGGAAAAAGCAAGAACCAGCAGTAATGAAAGAGCTTGATCAGAGATTGAGAAGACTAAACTCTCTGAGAGCGGATGATGACAAGTAACAATTGGTATGAGAAGACCAAGTCGTACATCAAACAATGGACCTGTTGCCCTTTATGTAGAAGAGTATGAATTGAATGCCTTAGATATTGTGTGTGTCAAGGAGCAGGCAAAGAGAGTCTCTCTGTTGTTTTCCAGGATGTTGTGGGTGATAAAATGTAAATTTTGAATCCATACCATCTACGCAGCTCAAGTTACTTTGCAAAATCAATCAGGGAACTGTTGAATGTTCCCGGCCCATTGATTTTAATGGCCATTGGCTGCTTCCTAAAAATGTTTCCAGGGCTACTTTAAAAACAGTTTCTGACCCTTTTTTCCTTCTCTATTAAAAAATTTAAATATTGATTGCAAGCGGCTCCGTTGCCTACTACTATTCCTTGTGAAGAAAAGGAAGAAGTGGGTAAAATTTATAGTTGCCTTTCTTGTTTGTCACAAGGATGGAGCAAGGGACAAGAAATTCTCCAATAGAATGTCAGCATCTCTTGGAAATCAATCCTTGCTGTGTAACACATCAAACTTCATAAAGGATCTGTGAAAATACTTTAAAATGTGAGTATATGGTTTCACTAATGTGGAATAGACAAGGTCGGATTATTTAATTTCAGGTTCGAATCACCTCGAGTTTAGATTGTATTGTTTTCAAGTTCTTTTCTCATTTGTGGATTCAATTGTTTCAAGTTCAAATCATTAAGTTGAACAAAATTTTACAAGTTTTCGAGTTTGTATTTATCTTGTCACCTCTTGTTTGTATTTTGTGATATATGAAAACAATAGTTGAAAGAATTAATTCCCAAGTCGCAAAAGAAGTTAAAAATTTATGTAATGATAGGGGAGATGAAAAGAAATTTGTTCATTTGAAGCATGGCCATAGCATGTTTTATTAAAGGATAATTTTCAGAAATAAAAAAAAGTTTTATTAAAGAATAAACTATCAAGTTCATTACTCAAACTGGAGGATCCGATCTTGGGTAGAGTTTAAAAAGAGTAGTTATTGTCCCATGTAAACACCAAAGAGCAAAACTCAGTACAGTTTTTCACCATTTCATGATTCGTTCTCACTTTTGAGTTACTGAAACAACAGCCATTTTGTTCCAAGTTTTAAAATACTGGTTAATAGATAACAATATGCATTACTCTTTACAGAGTATTTGATATGTTTGTACAGCAAAAATATTAAACAGGATAGAGGCCATCCATGTGCGTTCCATGGATACTTCCTTCAGATTCAAATCCATCCTTCACTTCAGGAACACCATCAAATATGCTAGAAATACCTCCACACGCGTTAACGTCTTTGGAGAAGTCACCATAGCAATCATGTTTCTCCTCCATAAGATAATTATATCCAACTTCTTCTTCATTCCCCACCATCTCTTCTCTTCCATTATATTTATATGCATATGCATGCCCATGCTCTTGTGCTATTGCCCTGTGCCAGCCCGTCCAATCATTGCGACTCCAAAGATAAAGAGGTGGCGCCTTCACATTCCATTGCTCCAACTGCCTGTCATGTACGTCAACTGACCCTGGCAGGTAAAATGACTGGAAAGAAGCAAATGCATAATAAGCCATGAAATAAGTTCATTTACATCCAACTTCAGTGACAAGTAGCATCAAGGTAACGATAAATTTTATTAACCTTGCCAGATAGAACTCTGTCATCCTCCCAAATCAAATCATATGCTTCTGTTTCATCAAGTCTGTTAAAAGACAAAAGCAACAACGGGGAGAGAGGGAGAGAGAGAGAGAGAGAGCAACATTACCTTATGATTACATTTGAAATAATAAAAGATATAGGAGAAGCCCTAACCTTCTGGTTTCCTTTGGAACAATAAGAATAATAAGCTTTGGTTTGAACCTAAGAGCCTTGTTAATGAACTTGTTAGCACGAGATGCTTTGACCCCAAAAGGAGGGTTAAGCCCCATAATCTACTCGAAACAGGAATGTCAAACAGAGAAAGAGAGAAGTGAAGCTCATGCATATCAGTTTTGGTACTTGAAAATCTCGCCAACTTGTTTAAGTCTTTTAAGTTTCTTACCAGTTTAGAACCATCAGGTAATTCGTCCAAGTTAACGCTCATCCAATCTCTCTTTTCAAAATTGAAATCATTCTGCCAAAAAGACGGATCAGTGAACCCTTAAAATGACATACCCTGGCAGTACTAGAGAAGAAAACAGAAAAGAGAAAAAGAAGAAAATAGGATAGCAATAACCAGGTAAGCTTTTAACTATTTCAGATGTTAAGATAAATGGAAGTAAAACAACACATATTAATGATGATTAAATAACATTATGGTAAAAATTTTGGCATTTAAGAAAATATGTCCTGAATGATCAGATAAATCTGTTTGATATTCGAAACAGGCAGCATTGTAAGAAGCCGATGAGTGACCACAAGAAATGCTCAACCCAGCACATTTCTTGGTCATCGTTCTTGCAGAAACTGGGAGGCAACTCAAAGCAGGCAACATTCACACTGTTGCAATACAACCACTTCCATAAGTTAAAATTTTACCTTTCAATTTACAGCCTGTCCTACATCATCAGAATCCTTTACACTCACACCATATCAGGAGTTCTGTAGTTTATTTCATACCATTTATCTGAACTCCCTCCTTTCAGTTTAGAGTTAACAATAATAGTAACAACTGCATTGCAAAATGGCCCATATTGATGGCATAGCGCTCATTACTAATGCGGTAGATGAAAATATATGCTAAAAATAAGGGTGTATTCAACTACTGTGAGTACACAAAATTACAAACTAGTAAAACTACAGTTACTACAGTAACATGAGAAAAGTTACAGGGTGTTAAATGCTTGAAATCCTTTGGTTTAGATGATAGAGTAACAACTCATTCACATTAGAGATCTGCAGTTAATATTTTGGGAAATGTGAGGTTTCGATATATTGCTTATAAACCAACACAAATGAAGCAATAGGTGTTCAATGATTGTTGATACAATATTTTGAAATAAAATAAAAATTATAGGTCAATCTGTATAACAAAGAGAACCAATTCTTAAAGAAAAATATATTATACATAGAAGGAATTATGTTTTTACTTCAACCCTTTTAGCTTGACACAAGAACCTTACTTGACATTGAACACTTCAAAGAGCTATAATTTCTGCTAAATTCTTTACAGAAGCACATTTTCCCAGTAAAGGTAAAAAGATTGGTGTAAACAGAAAAAGAAACTGGAAAAACAATATTTATGATTGACAAATTGGAGATAGAGAAAAAGGAAACTGGTTTGCCTTTCATCAGAAAGATTTTCAAACTTAGTTTGAGAATAAAATGATATTCACCTGTGTAAAGGACAAGGAAATTTATATTTTTCTGCAGCATGAATATTTTTATCAGATGGATAAACAATGTTGAATAGAAACAGTCCATTATGAAATTCAAGTTGCAACTGAGCCTTCAAAATTTTAGAAAAAACAAACAACAGATACTAAGAAGCAGTATCAATTCATTTTTCGAAAGGACCTCAGATGAAAGAAAGACTAACAGTACCTTAGGCTGAAAAAGATCATAATTTTTGAATGAGCATGACTTTCCCACTTTCTTTAGCTTCTCTCTTAATAAACAACTGAAATCATTGGAACCACAGCAGAAGTCCACTATCTGTTCATGTAGTGTTCATGTGTAAATAAGATGACTATGATGTTAATTGATATTAAACATAATATATACAAATGGAAATCTAGTAATTAGAAAGAAGAATCAATGCCAAGTCAACATGTGGAGGGAAACAACAGAACAACAAAAATAAGTGAAACACGATGAGGCTTCTTAAGCAATTCATAAGACAGTCAAATATATGCCAAATAAGCTTGTGCTAAAGGAATGACAATTCAGGTAATCTGAAATTTTTTTAATTTCAAATCAGTGGCCTCTTTTACCTAATACTATTCTATTTCTGACTTAAGATATGTTGCAAAATTCCAAGTAGTGGCAAGTGTGAATCAGAAGATACGCAAGTGAATTTCTAATCAAAGTCATTGCATTCCCAATTTCAGATTCCAGTGCACGATGCTTACACATTTCTTAATCCAGCATAAATTATTCTTCCCAAGTATTCTCAAACTACAGAATGCCTATGAGCAGAGATATTCCAAACTCTTCAAGAACTTTTGAGATCCCTGCCGCTCTAAACTAGTTTTGAAACTAAAGGGAAAAGATGAAGTACAATCATAACAATGGGATAATTCCATGAATTGCTTCAGGAGATACATGTTGAAGCATGCAAAACAATACACATTGACTGTTATAGACACAAGATGCAAGATCACAGTTAAATTTTCTATTAAGCTTTTAAGCACAGTGGACATGTGCCCATTATCTTATGCTTTTTCACTAGAACATCATACATTACATGCGATGATGAAGAAATTTCTTGAAGTGAACTAAAGCAAAAAGGAGAAGAATAGTCTTACAGTGTCACCATCTTGCACATACCAATGGAGCCTACCAACTACCTGCAGAATAAGCAAGTGTTATTAGCCCCATGCTATATATCAACCAAACATTTAGATATTCATGGAGCAAGTGCAGCGCTGAACCACAATACGTTTATATAATAAATGTAAGTGAAACATTCAGAAGTAGATTTATAATGAACTAATTCTCTAGGCCATTGATAGAACTACAATCATTGTTTGTGGACTCTCCCACTTTTCTCTTTTCCAGTTGGAACGGAAAACATTAAATTGCACCTTTAACTTTAAGTATAAAGGGCCTTGTAAAATCAGTATGATAACTATAAATTCATGGGAGAGACAAAAAACAACAACTACACTTACTCTCTTATCATATTGTATTTGTGATTAGTCTCTAAGGACTTCATCAACTCAATGCTACATTTATTCATCAGTAAAATTTAAGCCTTCAAGTAAGCTTAGACTACTTATAAGTCCGACTGTTTTGTGTTGTTTTATTCAGAGTTGTGGAAAAAAAGTAAGTGAATTTCTTAGAAGGAAATCAACTCTAAATCTAAATCAATTGCTTAGAAATAAGCAGAAGATAAGCATTAATACCTCTTTAAGCTTCTCCACTTTTGTGAAATGGCGACCAAAAGATGTATACCGCATTCCATGGAGAAAAGGTCCAAGATAGACAGCAAGATTCTCCTATAAAAAGTAACAGATAAGCATTTAGCTAGGCAAAAAGGTCTTTTTGTGGTAAATCTAATACAAGCATTGTCCACAATGTTTAGACATTTGTAAGTGAATGTATTCACAGCATACGCATAACACATAGCTTGCAAAAAGATATAAGCAGCTCAAAACCACAAGGATTCTTCCTATAAATGGTTAGAATTTTTGTCAACAAAAACAAGTTATTTGAAAGGACTTGTAGAAGTCCTGACAAGAAATTATTCGAGGGATGTTAAATTAACCGATTAGGCATGTGAGTAACCAAGTTATTCATTTAAATTAAAAATAAACTTAATTATCATATACAGATAGTAAAACCCACAGCTCTCAGCATCAGACTGCTCTTCTCTATACCATTTTGTTTGGAATGTTAAGTGGTATATATGTGCCAGACAACCAAAGATGCATCACATGATAAAGGAACAAAGTCTTGAGACCATGCTAGAAAAACTATTCAATCTGACCACTTGGAACAGAGATTGAAGTTCTTTACAATTCAAGAAGCAAGCACCTATAAAATCCTAACATGAAAATAAGCAACCCAAAGTTTCCAGCATCAAAGTTAAATTGAAGTGCAAGCCCTAAACACAAATAGCTAAAACTACAGAAACAATAGCTTAAAACCTTCCACTTGAATATCTGCTTGAGAACCTCAGGACCGCAAACAGTTTTTGCATCCTCAAGAGAATCCCCTGCTTCTAACTTCTGTAAGGCAGTTCCAACAGCCTATAACAATGGTGACAAATTTACAGAATGTCAAGAAAAAGAATCTAGCTATCTCAGACTACTTTATCAGCCTTACTTAACAAGAAGTTAGTAAGATATACCTTCACTGAGGCTTCCACCCTACCCCATGTAATGGTCTTGTCCACTACATTCCTAAAGCCACATGCATCTTCAGTGGAAAATTGCTGCTGTCTTTTCGTGAATTCTTCAGCATTAAATGAAGAATCAGCATCTTTCATTAGAGCCAAAATTCTGTTAACACAAAAAAATGTGAATCCAAAACCACATATGATGTCAACATTGTGAATATTTGGATGAGAAAAGGAAGACTATGGTTCAGATTATAAAGCAAGAATTTTACCCATTCTCTATTTCTGCATCAATAAAAGGCCTTGTGCTTTCCGCTTTCTTCATCACAGGCATATTTTGATTGGCATTCTTGATTTTACAGCCAGTTTCATTTGCCTGCTTGGACATACTTGCATGGAATTGCAACTTCACCTTCAAGTTACCTTTTGGACAGGATAGCTTGTCTTTCTCTCTTTCTAGAGACCTATGAAAGTCAGAGCTAGAATCCTGCTTCAAGAACTTTCTACCAGTGATACATGTATTTGGTTTCTTCAAAGGAGAAAATTCTTGTACGGAACGATGTTTCTCAGTTCTTTTACTAGAAACACCAGCTTGAATAACACCATAGGCCTTTGGAACTAGCTTTGGCTTCTTCAAAAGATTCCTACTTGTTGCAAAATCTTCATAAACTTCACTTCTCTTTGCGGCCAAATTCTTTCCTCTATAAGATAGCAGTTCCAGGTTGTGTTTCTTTTCTTTGACTTTAACATCAGGAAATACCAAGTGGTCTCTGCTTGGAGTCCCAAGCTCTCCGATGATCTTATGCTCCCTTGTCAGCAGATTTAGAAGCAACAAGGCCATTGATAAATAATCCATAAGTAGGGTAACAAGTTATCGGAAAAACTAAAAGAAAAAAAAAAGCTTACATGCAGTATATTAGAATCCTGTTGTATGGCAAGAGACCATCCCATGCCCTTGGCAAAATATTTTTACACATGTTATATTCAAAGCAAATATTCCTGAAGACAAACAAAAGCATCAAATATGTCAACCTTCCTTTGTAGGCATCAAGTCTTGATAGAAGAGGTTCCAGAAAACTAAAAAAGGTGGCTAGAGAGTGTGTACTTGGGTAAACATTTCCTGTGGTACACCTTAGGGCAACGCCTACATACAGCAAACTGCAAATCATGAACCTCTAAATCTTCACTTTGCTTACAAACAAAGCATTTATGGATAGGACAGGTAAATGCATGCCCTGAAGCAATTTTCTTTCTAAGTGTTTCTGCTTCAGCTTCATTGTCAGCATGCAGCAATTTGGCAACACATTTTGGATGATAAAAATGCCCACAGGTTGCAGATACACATGCAAAAACCTTGAAGAAAACCCCAAAAAAATTGATTGATGATGGTCCAAATTAAAACTGCAGTTATTAACACACAAAAAATGATTGCAGAGTGGATGGTGGTAAAATGATTTAATTAGACAAAAGAATCCACTAAGCATATGCCTGCGATGATCAAACGTAACTACAGAAATGTAGTATATGAAATACTAAGTAGTCAATGGTGAAAACAACAAAACGTCCTCGGTAATCCAAGAGCAAGACTTTTAAATAATGTTGTAACAATCTTTTGGTTCCCATAGCTCAATAACTTACCTCTTGACCAGAAGAATTGTTGGAGGAGCCTAGTTCACCACAAGCATAACACTGATGCTGTTTATATAGACAATTTTTACACAAGAAGGACAGAATAGCCTACAGACATATGAAGCATGCAATAATATACAAGTAACTAAAAATTGGAGCAAAGGAACCCGCAAATCACATAATTTGTGAAAATAAAGATATTCATACATCAACTTGAGCATTATTGACAAAGCCAAGAGAGTAACAGAAAGAATCAATCCCATCAGCTTTTGTTGGGTGAAATGACCTCAGGCACCTTCCTTCACAACTATATCAAAACCAACCAAACAAAAAGAACCAAAGTAAATTAAAAAATCAATACATCAGCAAGCAACAACAGTGGAAGAGAAGCAGATCTTGATACCAAAAGGACCCATGCATACATGTTAGGCACCACTTGAATCTAAAAGCCTTAGTTATTGGTTTCTTGGGTCTTCCGTGTATATATGCCTCTTTTAGATTCCAAAACTATCCAATGTTGGACAATCAAACTCACATGTGAACCTCAACAAAAGACAAACCTAGGAAAACTAACGTTTTCTAAGATTATTAACTAGAAAAAAATATGACACATTATAATAAGAAAAAAATTGCTCAAGGTGTTACTTATGCACTGACAACATGGCATACCAAATACGGAAGCCACCTAAACAACCAATAGACATACTCCAAGCACATGAATGAGTCTCTCTTATTGTTTTCTGGCTTTTAAACCTCAGTTTCAGTGATCTTCAAAACGAGGTGAAAGTCGAGCTAAGGATCAGAGATAACATTTTTCACTTGGAAGCCATTATCCATCAATTTGTAAGAAGCAAATTTTAATGTTCCATCAACATTAAAATGCAAATGAAAGGAATTTCCTCAATGAATAAATTTGGGATTACAATGGAAGGAAACTTGTAAAAGAAATAAATTAAAAAAACTTGCCTAATAAATTAAATGTTCATTACTCTTTGCACTGAAAAAAAATGTACTCTATAATTTCATGAAAATATACCTATAATTTAGACATACCTTACATCTTCATGACTTAAAAGTCAATCTATACTTTTCATGTTCATAATAAAACCAAAATATTTGGTTGTCTATGAATTATCACCTATCAAAGCTAGTGATGAACATCCGTAAGATCATGCCTTTCTTTCTAGAATTTTCCAGTATTCTCCTTGCTTTCAACACTATTTTAGATCACAAGGGTTGATCTATTGGTTCAAATCCTACTACCAACCCAAAATATTATAAAAAAAGTGTTTTGATTTACATTTAAATAAGCCATCTGGTATTCCAAGTGCATCCAAAAATTCTGCTAGTTTCTCAAGCAACTACAAAGCCACTGGCTACTAACTATGAATGATGTGTACATACACCACTAAAAAGAAGCCAGTTAGAGGTCAGAAAAAATTAAAAAACAAAAAAGTTAACCAGAAAGATTTCCAGAACCATAAGTTTAGGGCATACCAAAGAACATTGCCACCATTATCACAAATTGCACAGACAGGATCAAAAATGGACTTCCCTACACCATCAAATTCTTCACCTATGTCATCATCATCATCATGATCCTCATCTACATCTCCATCAACTATAAAGTTATTTTTCTTAGGTGTATGGACATCCTGTTAAATCACGCCCAAGTCTTTGGGTAAAGTGGGGAAAAGAAAAAATACAAGGCTCAAAATAAAGGGTACACGCATGTAATAGAAATAGAGCACAAGGTAAGAATAACATGTTGGCAGACCTGATGAAAAGTTATATTGGTCTGAGGCACCTGCAAAAATTAAGCACATTCTCTTCCAAATAAATTGTTGATTAGTTTCTAAATATCAGGGTGTTCGTATACACACTTATTAGAGCATGTGAATCAGATTGACATTATTTGCGCATGTTGACAACTCTATATGTGCTTTCAGAGGCGGCAGATACAGGCAGACCTCTAATATGAATAGCAGTATACAATCATATTACAATTAACTTACCAAATTGATTATGAAAAAAGATAGTTTCGAGTAGCTAACAAGTTCTCGTTGTTAGTATGTAAAGGGTAAAGTGCGGAAAAGGAAAAATACAAGACCAAAATAAAGGGGAAAAGGCTTGTAATATAAACAGTGCACAAAGTAAGGATGACGCGTTGGCAGACCTGATGAAAAGTTACATTTGTCCGAGGCACCTCCAAAAAATTAAGCACATTCTGCTCCAGATAAATTGTTGATTAGTTTCTATATATCAGGTTGTTCATATACATACTTATTAGAGCATGTGAATCAGATTAAAATTATTTGTGCATGTTGGCAACTCAATATATGCTTTCAGAGGCTGCAGATACAGGAAGACCACTAATATGAATAACAATAAACAATCATGTTAGAAGTAACTTGCTAAATTGGTTAAGAAAAAAGATAGTTTCAGAGTAGCTAACAAGTTTTGGTTGGCAAAGTGTAAAATGCAATTGTCATTTAAAATGTAAACAAAGATAGGGTGGTTATAGGTAAAAATTGCAACTTAGCCTCATCAAGTGAGTTATCTAACAAGAAAAGAAATTACAAAGAAGAACCGGCTTTATCCATCCTACTTGAATTGAATCCTAAATCTTATTTATATGACAACTATTACTGGAGTAACAGAATTGCATATTGAACCACACTTCTATCAATGGCAAATTCACCGGGACAAACAAATTCCTTAGCTCAGCTAAAATAGATGCCACAGAACTGAAAGCAACTAAATATGTTTCCGAGGTCTTTCTGTTCATACAAAGTGAAACTCTTAATCCTTGACACGGCTAAAAATATTTAGGTTATGATGTCCTAGACAAATATTATCATGTTTGTTTCCGAAGTTACAGCTATTCAAGACAAGTAGCCAATAAAAGGAAAAAAAAAAAGCAGAGAGCGAGAGAGAAACTGATCTGATAATTGATGAGATTTTGCAATTTGAAATTAACGGCTTATTTCTTTTTGGTCAAAATCATACCTTTAGGCCCAAGAACTAGCATATTCAATCTTAAGCTATATACCCAATTGATGACTTACAAGACAAGTACGAGATTTTCATTCATGTGTGTGTTTATTACATGTATATATGAATTTATACAGATTAGTTTAGAGTGTAATTGCGTTTGGTAATTCTATTGTGTATATAAACCCAATGAGAGATCATTGTCGTGACATGAGTAGAGAGACATGCCCATAGTAGCACGAACCTGAGACTTTGCC
Source organism: Theobroma umbraticum (assembly GCF_002168275.2). Taxonomy (NCBI): domain Eukaryota; kingdom Viridiplantae; phylum Streptophyta; class Magnoliopsida; order Malvales; family Malvaceae; genus Theobroma; species Theobroma umbraticum. The sequence goes on along the minus strand of NW_018397255.1, from coordinate 9,878,888 downwards.
AAGTCTTTATCCCTTTTCACAGCTTCACCAATTAAAAGCTTGTGACACAAGAGGTCACTCTCGGAAGGTTCAAACTCATAAAAGCTGTACGCCACCGAAAAAAATATTAATATGAACAAAATTGCACACAACTTCAAACCACCTTTTGTGAAAATAACCAACAAAAAATTGAAAAAAAAAACAAAATTGAAACTTTGTGGGCGCAAAGAGAACAACAGAACCATTTAGAGAGGAGCAACCTGAAGACTTTTTGCAAGTGGTTCCATACAGAGTTTGCTGATACCTCTGTGTTCTTTTTCATGAAATGCATCCAATGAATGGTGATCAGGATTGTCCTAATCATCCTTTGGAAACTCTTCCTAGGCTTTTGGAGTGTTATCCATCTCTTGTTCTTGGAAAGCACCAAAATTTCAGGCAGCACATAAGATAGCTCAAATTTCCATGCAACAACTTGCTTGTAAATCTTCTGAAGCCCATTGTCAGCGTCTCCGTGTATGAAAACATGGGTTTTAAGGTCATCAATGACCTCATTTTCACTCCATTGGAGAGGCAAAACAGCAAATGAAATTGGTGCACCATTTTGATCAACGAACTCATATTCCAAGACATGAATATCCGGAAAAATCTCACCTTCTTCGTCAGATGATGCCATTATACTTATCTGGGAAAAAGAAAAAGAACAAAACTGCATTGAACTCATTAAAAATACACTTAAATATACAAATAAATAAGATTGTAGCTGCAACTTGAACATAAAGGCGCCATTGGTGCTAGTTATTTAGCTTGATTAAATATGAGAAAATAGTCAAAATAACACAAACTCATCTCTTATAAAGTAAAATCACCTGTTGTGTCATTCAGAAAAAATAAATATATTTTTCTAACAATCTAAAAATATTAGTTACTTTTGCATCTAATTGCACTTTCTGCTTTTGGCTTCCATAATCAAGACGTAAACAACAAAATTAACAACCAAACAAAACCTAAGCTAAATCAAAGACTAGTCTTTTAAAATAGTAAAAAAATAATTTAACACAAAAGGTGATATATATTAAGCCCATAAACTATTCCATTGTACCCCATTAAAGTATGCAACTAGAAAAAAAAAATAAACACTATACATATATTGAAAGAAATACTGTTATTTTCCTAGAAATTAAAGGTGAAGAAAAGCTGCTTTCTTGAGTTCCAAACAAAGCTTAAACCCTCAAAACCCTTATTTATTTTCCTTTTACTTTCTTAACAACCAAAAAAAAAAAAGCAATGCTTCGTAAACATAAACAAAAAAAGAAACTCGCAAAAAGAAGGAAATGATTACAAAAACCTTATAATTATCCTAAGAAAAACAAGAGCGTAGTAATGAGGGTTTGAAATGAGAGGAGTTAAAAGATAGAGAGAGAGAGAGAAACGTTCGATTTTCAGTGAAAAATAAAACCCTAGAAAACTTGTTTGGAGAGGGAGAAAATTGGGGTAAACGCAGGAGAAGTGGAAGGTGGCCAGATGAACGCTGAGTTGCTGTGAGGTAGTAGGACTGGGAGAAAGAAAAAGCTGGGAACTCAACTGTTTTTGGCAAGTACGGAGTTGGTATCTTCTACGGAAAAAGTTTACGTTTTACCATGCTGTGTCTTGCTCTTATTGGTTTTCTTATCGCTGATCCATTTCTTTCATGACACGTGTCACTGGGATTTTATCAAGGGCTGTGGTAAGGCGCATGAAAATTCCATGACCTTGAAAATTTATCCGACTTTATATAACATGTATACTATAACAGAAAAAAAAAAAGAACCAAGTTTTAAGAAATTTTAAGCCATTGTCGTACTAACTTTTAGAACGTACCATCTCGGCAAAACATATATATATATATATATATATATATAAATGTTAACTTTTGAGAAAAATAGATAACTGGCCTAATTATTTTTTTTAAATTTAGATAAAATGTTTTAATTTGTAACATAGAGCACTTCACCAAAAGAAAGAACATAATCAAGCATACCAATTTATTTTATTATTAAAGCGAAAGGAGGTATTTGTTTCTCAAAGTTTCAAAATTTTTAATTTAGGTAAAAAGTTCATTTAAGTTTTAAGATAAAACTATAAATAAGTTATTTCAAAAAGTGTTAATATGCAATAACAAATATTTAATGTGTTTTCTTTTATTTTATCATTTTACCTTTCAATAATTCCTACAATCATACAAGAAGAATTATATTTTTTTACATCTATTTTTTTATTTGATTTCAATGAATTTTTTTTCTCTTGTTTTTTATTTATTTTTTATTTTAAGGATTATAATAATTTGATTTAATAAAATTAAATGTTTTATTTTATTTAAACTAAATTTTTTATATATATTTTAGGATACTTTTACATGAAATTTAGCTGACACTGTTATAAATAAATGAAGAGGGTACCTTGCTATAAAAAAAAAAGGGTAAATGTTGGCATGGCAGGGAAGGAATCCGTTTCCGTTAAGACAAAAGTATCATCAATCCAACCATTAAAACCCAAAATCTCAACCGGAAACCGAAAATCATCCTCCGAGACTCACCATTTCCCAAATGCCCCCATCTCCACCTCATTCCTCCTCCTGGACCATCTCCCCCGACCTCGACGACATCGACCTCGACGCTTCAGACTTCACCGCCTCCGTGCCCCTCAAAAAGGTCCCCAACGGAGACGTCTTCGAGTCCTCTCGTGCCGGCGACGTCGACCGTCTCCATTACCTCCTCGAGTCCGGTGTCAACGTTAACGCCCGTGATAACTGGGACTCCGTTGCCTTGTATTACGCTTGCTTAGCTGGCCACTTGGATGCCGCCCGTATGTTACTGGAGAATGGAGCCATCTGCTCCGAACATACGTTTGATGGAGACAGGTGTCACTACGCTGCTTTGAACTTGAAGGTTCGGAAACTTCTCAAGGCTTTCGAGGCCCGTCCTCCGCCTCTTGGGCCGTTGCAGGGTGCCCTTAGGGACACTTTCTTGAGCTGTGGGGCTAATCAGGCTTATCTCGACCAGGCTGCTGAGAGTGGATTACATTTTGAGGTTTCAGGTCAATTACCTTTTTTTTTCAAATTTATTTATTTTTTGTTTATTGTTGATTTTTGATATGGGATTATTTGGAGCAAGCTGGTGGTATTTAATTAAACTTGATTATTGATCTTATTTAGTGGTGAAAGGTAGCTTGGCTAGCTTAGTACTATTTCTGTTTTTTAAAGTTGGAATTGCTTGAAAGCATAGCATGCGATTAGTATGGACTCAACGTTTGGGAATTAAAGTTAAAAAATCAAATTGAATTAAGGTTGCATCAGTAATTTTAACAAATGAAGTGATTTAAGAAGGAAATCTAGCAAACTTTGCACTAAGAGTTTTGTTCAAGTCTTACCATTTTGTGGTCTGATGGTGCATACACATTTAGGTGTGGAAATTATGATTTATAGTGTTTGGATCGATGGAGGAGAACAGAAGGGAAAGGCTTGTTAAGATAGAAGTGATTTGTAAAGGGAGAGGCTTGATAAGATAGAAGTGATTTGTAAAGTGAAAGACAATTCTTTCTACTTAATTTGGATTGGATAGAAGTTGATTCTGAGAAATGAGATAATGAAATGATAATAGAATTTTTTTTTTTCAGTATATTCTTCATGACTTTAGGGGATGTATATATAAAATTACCAGGAGTTGAATAGCATGCACTATTTCTCATTTCTAATTATTGAAAGATTTTCAAAATTGTGGATAAGAGTTGCTCCTCTGTTCTTGATTTTGCTAAGTAAGAGTAATTTCATCGTTTCACTTCTCTTTATTTCTGTCAATTCAAAGATGATGTTATAATGGAGAAGAGAGAAGATTGGTTTAAGGTCATCTGCTAATAAAAACTAGCATCAAGAGTGCATTAATGATGCGTTGAAGCTCCCCCTTTTTGATTTACCAGAAATTCATGTATGACCTCTGGCTGCTGAGATTAGAAAATGATTGCAAATTTTATGGTGATTGATGGTAACTGACTAATGAAAAGTCATGGCATACTTATCCAGAATGATAAAGGAATGTCTCAGGCACTGATGGTCTTGCATAAGTTCTATCAGCTTGTTGCTAATTATTTCAAGTCAAATCTTTAAATTAATTTGAACAATGGTGCTTGTAGATTATTTTTCTTTTTAATGAGCATGTAGCCATAAATGGCTCAGTATTTCATTATATTTATCCGTAGAGTCAATCGATTTCCTTAATGATGTGAGTGTGACAGCTAGCTTTGAAAGAGCACTTTGCTTCTCCTAATTTGCTTTTCAATCATTTGGGAAGGCTTTGCAAGTATGAATATCAGAAAACAGTAGAACACTGCAATCTTTGATGAAATCTTAAGTATGAAACTTGAAGTTATTGCTTTTGTGCTTTATTGGGCCCAAAAATATCAGCCAAAATTTTGGTTGCAAGTATTTTTCTTCTAAGAACAATATGCATATATGAATCTGAGACCTAACATGTAATATTCAATTAGGTCTTGCATCAAATGGGGCATCAAGTTCCTATCAGTTCCCCCCAGATGTTGTATTTTTTGTGCAAGGCAGACCCATTGAAGCTCATAGAGTTGTTTTAAGTGCCCGGTCACCATTTTTTAAGAGAAAATTTGAAACAGATTGGAAAGATCGCAGTGAAGTGCGATTTTCAAGAGAAAAGTTATCTTATCCTGCTCTATACAGCCTCATCCACTTCTTTTATTCTGACAGACTAGAGGTTGCTGTAGATGATATGGAAGATCTTGTGAGAATTTGTAAAGTATGCAAATGTGATTCGTTACAAAGGGTTCTAGAGAAAGAACTGATTCACCAAAAATATGCTGAATACAAAGCACTGAGAGACGTGGACAACTCTCAAAAACGGTTTATTTTGCAGGGCCTGTCCCTCCCTGAGGAAGACCGGCTTCCTGCTGCCTTGCATCGGGTCCTTCAAATTTCCCTGGCAAAGTCTCCCAAGGAATGCGACCTAGACAATGGTGTTGATACATTACAGTATTATGTTGGTGCAATGCAGATAAGTGACTCTCTGGATGATCTTGCAGATGTTTGTGTTAGAGTTGACAAAAGGATTTTTCGTTGCCATCAAGTTGTTTTGGCATCAAGATCAGAATATTTTAATGCAAGATTATCTCGTATGAAAGATTTTCATGAAGGGAAAGATGAGTTAATTAGTGATACCCTTCCATTTCTGGAAGAACATGACTTGAGTGCTGAGGCATTTGAGAAAATGATTGAGTATATGTAAGGTTTTTTTTTTCTTTTACTTTTTATGTTTTACCTCCTTATTGTAGCGTAATTTTGGATTTCTTTTGATTATAATACTGAAACTATACCTGAATTGGTCCTGTGGTTGGAACATTACTGCTACTGGAGTAGGTCTCTAAGCTGTCTAGGGTCACAGATCATGTTGGCAAAGTAATGAGAGATCATTACCAACAAAAGTAATGATCTCTTACCTAATATTCTTTGCAGCAGGATCAAGCATGCTTTAGTTCTTTGAACCGTTATGTATAATGTGGTTAGTCATTTTCTCTCATCTTTAAGAACTTGTCATGGAACTTATTATAGCTCCATAACTGCTTCAGGTACACTGATGGTTTGACAGATATAGATCCAGATCAGGTATCATATTTTTTTTTATGTATGTGGCTCGTGGACATTAGTTGAATGGTACCTAATATTAATTATTCTAATTGACCAGGCAGAGGAAATGTTTGATGCTGCTTCTCGGTATCTATTATTTCCTCTTAAGCGTGCTGTAGCTGATGTATTGCTCCCACACCTAGAGATGGTCTCACCAGCAGAATTGTGCCATTGGCTAATATTGTCTGACATGTATGGTATATCTGCCTTTTATTTTCCTTCAAAATCTTAAGTAAGAGATCAATTCTTATCTGATTAAAAAATATTTAAATTAGATAGCTATTATTAGATTAGATACATTTTCTGGTCTTGGTGATGAAATTTAAACTTGTGTGTTATTATTAGAATGATTCACTGATTGTTGAATGAAACTTTGGGAGTTGCAGACTCTTGATGGACTTGCAGCTTTTACTTAGACTGTGTAATGTGTTGGCACTCACTTTGCAGTTTGTAGGCTATTTAGATTCTGATATTATCTCATAGAGGCGATATCTCACCCTCCTCATTAAATAGGTTATGCATGGGAACTCACTCAGGAGGCAGAATTGAATCGAAATATTTTATAATGAATTCAAAACCATTTTAAAGTAGTATCTTTTATTATAACTTTTTCAATAATGCCATTATCAGCCTTGGACTTGTAGTTTTGACTACAAAGATTTTTTATTTCAATTCACATGCATAGGTATGGTGTTCTGAAGATAAGAGAGTATTGTCTAGATACCATTGCTTGTAACTTTGAGACATTTGCTGACATATGTGAGTTCCGAGCAATGCTTTTGACACTGCCGCCACCATCTGGAGATTCCTCACTCCGGACAACTGTTCCAAGTGCCCCAGGAGCTGCAATTAATACAGACCAAGCAAATCTTCTGGATGATCTTCGGGAAAAATGGCTTGAAGCAGAAGGTGCTGAGCTTGACAAGAGAGATGAGAGCGCTTTACTCTTTGATAAGCGCCTAGAGATGCTTATGCTTGTAGCAGAACAAGAAAAATCTGTTCCTTCTGCTGAAGATGGCCAAGATTGCTTTATATGAGTGTTATACTTTTCATCTCTGTCTTTGTTTCAAATGAACAACACATAAATGTTAAGCATAGACATTTTTTCCCCTTAGATATGTTAATGTCTCATTTGTAGCCTCGCTATATCCAAAACAAAAAGATCTCTGGGTGTTTTTGTTACCTCATTTGCTCAAAAACTATAGTATCGAGGATAACACAGACAAGACTTTCTTGTATACTTTGTCTCAAATGCATAGTTTTGATGATAGCATACACAAGACCTTGTATATTCTTGTATCATCCACTTTCTCAAATAATTGAATAAGAACAGATATGTGGATAATGTCATCTTCTAAGATCTCAGTGATGTAATATTTAGGAGATTTAATGATCATTTAGTGTATATAAAGTGGTTTTTATGTGAAAACAGGAGCCCATTTGGTCTTCTCATGAAATACACAAAGAACCTGGCAACACTTTTGCACAACCATATTGACTACTTGTCTTGCAAGGGAGCAGTTATAAGAAATTCTTCTTAGGAGGGAGAATTTCAACAAGTACAAAGTTCAAGATGAAGATTTCTTCCGCCAAATTACAAGAACGAGTCAAATGACTCTTTATCTTCAACAAATCCGACTGCTAATCAAGGTTGTGCAAGTGACACGTGAGAGGCAAACCAAAGACTTTTGAACACTATTTCTTGTACCAAAATCCAAAGTTGTAACATCTCCACAATTTACATAATTTCTATGCATGAAATATGTGCATACCGCTACTCAAGGAGCACGGCTTCAATTGAAATTTGTCATCAAGACTAATACAAAGTAGGCTCTCGTTATAATGCTTTCTTCTCCTCTTGCATTATTCAGCATAATCAATTCAATGCAAAGAATATTTCTAACAGCAGGTAGATTTACAATCCCATTTCTTTTTCTCCTGTGGTCTACAAAAAGCAATATGCTGGAACAAGGCCTCCTTTAGTTCCACTTCTCTCATAAACCAAAAAGAATTATGGAAAAAGAATTACAAAGCTGCCTATGCTGATTATTCATTACCATCCTTTTCTTCAATCTTGGGAGATTGTTGTTCACTTCCATTATCTTTGGGAATTTCCTCATTTTTGACATGGGGGGATAGACCAGTATCTGAGACTGAATCGTCAATAGCCAAACTGGAGACTTCACCAGCAAGAGCTGTCTCATTCTCACCTTCCTTTGGTGACACACAGGATTCATCAGGAACCTCACCATCTTCAGACTCTGCTACCTGCTGCTGTAGGCTCCAGTACATGATGCTGGCAGTCAAAGTAAGCATCATTTTCTGGTTTACCTGTTACGTTTATGCAACAGATATTGGAGTTAGAAGTTACATTAAACAAAGCAATATGCCAACCTCACAAAAATACAGGATGTCTCGTTTATCCAGTTTGGGCATAAAAAATTCAGGTCAGCTCAGCATTCATCACAAGGGTTTGCTAGGCCAAAAAGGGAAATTCCAGCATCTATGGACAACAATTTACTTGAGCTTTGTATATGACTGACTTAAATTTATATCAACCCAATGAGGGACAAACTATGTCTAACCAGTTTAGCAGTCTAGGTTAGACATTGTTCGCAATATCCGGCCGTTCTTTTATGTAAGGAATGATGTCATATTTGGCTCCTGATGTATAAGAAAAAGTTCAATATGGAACCTGTACTGGTTTAATATTATTTTATTTTTCCTTTCCTTCTTCTGAAAATAATTTTATTTTAATAGAAGATTGACTTTCAAATCTCTTCAATATTATCACCAATGTTAAAATCACTCCATTTCCTGCAATATTAACCATCGTTTGTTTGTTGTCATAACTTTGTGTAAAGAAAATCATGTTGATCTGACCACAAGCAAAAAACAGACTCAAGGTATGGCTAATCATTGATAACATTAAAATCAGAAATGATACTAAGAAGGGATTAGGGATGTTGAATTTCAGAACAAAAATTACCTCTATGACATCCTCGGGCAACAAGAAAATGGAGCATCCAAGCTTCCGTGCGACACTGATTATATAGGTTGCATTCAACTTCTTATCTTCATCTACAATGTCAATAACAATAAAATGATACATCTCTTCCATTGCATTTATGTACATAGTATCATCTATCATCTATCTGTTCATATGGGTTCAACTTGAACAAAGTTTCCTGTGTGAAGCCCTTAGCTTCCCCAATAAAATCATCACCATGAATTAAAATTGCCAATGGAGAAGTAAAGATAAGAGTTGAAGGTTCAAAGTAGGATTAATGCTATTTTAGTGATTTTTTGATTGAGGAATCTAAGGAATTTCACAAAAGGAACCTAAGTTAATATCCTAATTATATGTTCTCTGTAAAAGGCAAAAAAGCACTTGGCAGGTACTTCATTTCATTGCTCAAGTGCCATACAACACTATGGCCAACCAAGCTTCAAAGGAAAAAGACAGATTTTATATAATAATAAAATATTGCCATACCAGTTTCTCCCTTGGTAACAAGACTCCAGTTAACCACCCTTGGTTCCACTGCACTAAGAAGCTCAAGGAAGAATATACCATTTGAAAGGTTTTTATCCTAAAAGCAAGAGTCAACAAAAACCAGAGTGTTAGTATATGTCTTATGATCAAAATTTTAACATACGGTCTCATTTCATTCCTTGTGTACCTTGAAGCTGTCCATTTGAGAGGTTCTACCTGCCTTCTTCACTTTATTGTTAGCCCAGTTCAGAATGTCAGCATCTGTAATTTCTTTACCTTGAGAGTGAGATCTCAAGTTTTTCAGGAGTTGAAGCATAGAAAACCTCATGAGTTGCCACAAAAATGCTGGAAGTGATGAAGAAAAACAAGTAAATGAGAAGAGGGAAGTCATTTTACAGAACATAATGGAGAAACAGAGAGCTTGGAGCCATATCAAGGCTTATATATGTGCCAGTCAGATCAGTAAGATCACATTACAACTCTGAAACTAAAAATTTCTTGGCATCTACATCTATAAAAGCCATAGGAATGTATAACAGTGATCTATATTCAAAAAAACAAAATAACAGACCTCATCTCTACCAAAAAAAAGAAAAAGAATAATAACAGCTCTCATTGAGTTGGATAACAGACTGCATAGAAATAAACTTGAGAAAGGACAAGTGAAGTTGATCAAGTGTTTGCATTGTACATGTGCTCTCAGCATGTAAGAAGGGAAAAAAAGAGAGAGAGGATCATGTAAAATGATTATGCCATTCTGATTGCATAAATGCATTCCTTAAGTGCAGCTTTTCCAACCAGTGAATGTTACTTGTCAATTCCTAGCCACTAAAGCACTTGATGGACATCACAGGGTTTCGCCATTTAAAATTATAAATCGTATTAGTTGAGAAATCACCACAAAAGAATTGACTTGAAGATATGAAAAAGACACCTGAGAAAATGAGATTTTAACGTACATTAAATGCACATGATACCCTATTTTGCGGTGAAATTTCCTTACTTCGCACTAGAGACAGCATAGAAAACATAAAAGTGTGTCTCTTGAACCACATATCCCATTAACAATAAGGAATAGAAGGCAGAAGTTCTACAGAAAAATGTAAGATAGAAGATCTTACCTAATATAAGTTTCTTGTTTCCTTGCACAACATCATTGCCAGCCACATTCACAAGTGAGAAGTTTAACTCTTTCCCAATCTTTATAACTTGATTGCAATTCTCAACCTTTTTAAAAGGCATCTTTATAGGAGGCTTATTTGCAAGCTTCCAGTTAACTGATCCAGTAGAAATTTTGTCTAAAACCTCTAGCAGAACCCATCTGCAGGCACAAAAAGGTGAACACCAAACAAGATTCATCAACTGCTTGATACTGCTGGGACAGCCAAAATTTCAAAAAAGAAAAGAGCACATTACCCATTTCTAACATCTTCAAAAAGATTGTTGACATACATGGCAACTCCAAGACTGTTAATCCACAGTCGAAAGCATCTCTCTTCACGAGAAGTTTGTGCATCATCAGTCATCATCTCAGCAAAGGACATCTTTTTGCTGTCAGTGGTCAAACCATTCCTGCAAGAGGTATTATGTGCTAGTTAAACTAATTTGGACAATCATAAGTGCATGTCCCAAGGAGACACCCCAGTGGTTAGAACTTGAGACTCCAACTTAGAGATCTCCGGATCAAATCCTGAGATAGGAAGGGTGGGGTTTACGGGACAGAGAGAGCTACCTCTTATTGTGTAGCCCAAGATCACATGTAACCAAAGAAAAAAAAAATCATAAGTACATGATTGAGTCAGCTATTCCCACATGCATATGCAAAAAAACCCAGACAATATATATTACTAGATTACCAAGACTCAGTAGAAAAGAACAGTTAAGTTTTAAACAAGGCACTGATCAGTTCACTGACAAGTTGAAAAAATCAATGAAAATGAACAGGGAAAAGTTAATATGAACAATTATGAAAACTTAATATCTCAGAACTTTTTCAGACATAAAGCATGAATTATTTCTCACCTGTGCTGGAATATTTGTGCAACAAATGCAAGATTGAGATTTGGTGAGCCTTCAACAATGTCCTTAGGAGTGAGATATCTTTTGCAATCCAACTTCTCTGCCTGCTGAAGAACCATGTTTGCTCTTTCTGTTGGATCTTTTGTATCCAAAGTTGAGGGGGTACTGTGTTCGGGGGCAAGTGCATTAAGCAGGTATGCATATGCCTCTCCATCCTACAAATGGATAGATTTATGATACATCAGCCACACTAGAAAACTGAAAATAATATAGACAATTGGCAATATATACTTTATACATTAACAAGCACTTATATCTGACTACAAGTAACCATGAATTAAATCCTCACGCATATGAGGAGGCATTGTCTGTCAATATATTACAGTTTGAGACACTGGAAGACATTTAAACATTATCCTGAAATTTTTTCAACATTTCATGGAACTTAAGGCCCAAAATGAAATATTAGTGCAGCACTGAAAACCATGATAAGAATTATCTTTTGTATATATTGACATGCCATAACTAGAATCAAGAAACTGATGAGTTTTCTTACCTTCAAATCTGAAGAGAAGTTTGTAACCTGCTTTTCATATCCAACTTTCTTCAGATGAAAATTCATCCATTTCAGCAAAACCTTTTCAGGTGGTAAACCCAAAAGCTCCTCCACATCCTACAAATTTATAGAAAAGCAGAATAAAATTTGTTTCTGACCTGCAAAACAGAACTTATCCACTATCTGTTATGATCAAAATATAGAAAGGAGGCAAAACTGATTAAGATTCTCTGACCTGGCTATCATCCACCAATTCCACGAGTTGAGGAGTTTTCTTCAGATTGAGATCTGCTAGTAGTTGAATCTGATGCCATCACCATGTTAACATTATTAGCAATATAATTAATAATGTATCCCTTGAAACATCTATAGATGTAGAAAACTGATATGATCAGTATGGTTTCCATGAATTACAAACACAAGATAAATGAGTTTGAAGGAAGTTTGAGTTGAATACCTTTATAATTTGAGAAATCAATCCAAGTACAAGATGGGGCTAGAAAATAAAAAAATCACCAACAGAAAAAGACAACAGAAAAAGTTAAAACCTTGTGCAAGTCTGTACTAAAAAGCAAGTATAACACCTATATTGGTACTAGGAAGGAGCATTACTTACTCTTCCTTCAACAAGATCTTGTGTGCCAATATTAACCACAGTGCAACCAATAGCTTTTGCAGAATTAAGGCAAAGAGTGTGATTCTCATTCCTCTCCCAGGGATTGAGAACTTTTTTGGTGTTAATAGCTCGCTCATCTATGGTCCCAGGAACAGCTACATTGATAAGCTTACTGCATGAAAGCAACTAAAAGCATCAACAAACATCAAATCAGGAATCAAGACAAATAAATAAAGCATTGCCAAGAAGATCCTTGCACCAACCAAAGAAGAACTCCATTTTTAGCAAGATCAAATAAAGCATTTGTGGCTGGATCAATTGGAAGAAAATTTTTCAAGAATTTGTCTTCTGCCAGGTAGCTGTTAATATGAGCAACATAGGAAGCCTTCTCGGATTCGTTGATAGCATGGTGAACGGTGGTTGTCGTTGCCTTGAGAAATGAAGATTTTGAACCCCCTGATTTTGCAGTTGCACGACCTTGCAAATCTAAAAAAGCCTGCCAATTCACCAAATCCAACAGATTGCCACTAAGCAAGAAATACGGAGAACATATGCAGAAAAAGTGAAAATGCATACAACAGGTATCCTAACACAAATGCATCAGGAAATATTAATTCACAACATTTGACTTATTGAAATTTTCTTTATCATTAGCAAGGCTATATACTGGAAAAATAGGGAAGCCCTGATATTGGAAACTGAAAAGACTCACCCGTAAGAAGGCCTCAAAATCAATTTCTTCACCCATGTCATTATTTGACTCTCCCAAGATAGTCTTAATCTCATCCTCATTGAACATTTCAGCGAAAGCCTTCAACTTTGCAAAAACCGGTGGCAAATCACCCCCGGTAACACGACCATTTTGAGTCCTTACAGAGAGAAACTAAAAGCAACAAAAAGGAAAATCCATGTCACACGTCAAACATAGATTGCTAATTCCCTTAATAATATTGTAAAATAAGATACCGTATGGTCGTTTCTGCCAGTTTCATAAGTGCATTTGAATACAAAGGCAAATATTATTTTGAAGCATTAAAAATCAGAAATTTTTTTAAAACAGACTGCAAGATTCCACTTCCGAACAGAGGAATTACGTCAGAATTGATGTTACATTTACAGCCCCAAGAAAAGAAAGAGAGAAAGGCAACAATAAAGCCAAAAGAAAGAGAAAATTAAGGTTATACCTTTGATTTGAGGGTGCGGAGCTCGACTTGAGTGAACTGGCTTTGAAGCCAAGGATCAGAAACAATCACACCTTGATAACTAGACATTGCTTGTCTTGTTTTTTAGACCAAATTCTACCCCCTTAATCACAGACAAAAGACAAAGATTATTACACGTTCACAATACAAACTACTTAAGCCAATGAAAATCCAAATCCAAGGAATGCAGAAATGAGGAGAAACCCAATTGAGAAACATCATTTACGTTTGAAATTAACGTGCATGCATACATATATAATTCAATGGAAAAATTAAACGATCAACCAAACTAGAAAGTACTAAAAGACAATCATATTTATCAAAACAGAGATTAAAAAGAAAAAGAAGATGACCCAAGTAGGAAAAAAAAAAAGAACGGTAAAAGACAGAATTATGATGAAAACGAACCTAAAGAGAAACAAAGAGAAGGGACACAGCAGCTAAGATTGAAGGGTGGTTGCCTCGTTCATGTTTTTCTTGTTTGTTCGTCGTAGGTTCCTGACAGTTGTTTGAGAGAGAGAGAGAGAGAGAGAGGCGCTTGGGGTATGTTGCGAGTAAATTAAGTGAAGGAAAATGAGGATGAGAGAAAAGCGTGTTGCCTCCAGAGAACCCGCGAACACTGCCGATTGCAAATGTGAATAAGAGAGAGAAACAGAGAAAGCCAAAGGCTATATTAAAACAGAGGAAGGACTTCTCTTTTCTTTCAAAAATGAATAAATCAAAAGGTTTTAAATAGCTTTTTTTTTTCTATATTTATTTTTCGAAGGAAACGTTTATCTATAATAATATTATATGAAAATTAATAATGTTAAAGATATACATATGTACATAATTTTTATTTTAATGAATAAAAAATAAATATTGACGTAGGAGAGACATATACTAACAAATACTAGTTATACAGGAAACCATACAAGATTTGCCAAGAGTGCCTGATGCCATGTCGTGTCCTATGTTGATTGGTGAGTCTGCATTTAGTACCCGTGTAGGAGAGCGTCAATTCCTACCCTTTGCTACATTAGTATTTATGTTATGTTGTTTTCTCTTTTTAATAATTCAATTTCATATGCTACCTTTCGGAACCGACCAGTCAATTTCGGTTTCCATATACTTGCATGCTTTAATCGAATTTTGAATTCTAAGTAATTATGTATGCCCACAACAATAAATAGATATTTGCCGCCCTATGGCTACGGCCTGCAGGCTGTGTTATGAATACGCATAGAATTTAACACAAAACTAACACTATTAGTGAGTATTTATCAAAACAAAAATGGGAAAACAAGTGCATTGGTCGGTGCCCTGCTGACCTCCCTAGCCGACCTTGGAGCATTTCAGATTTGACTGGCTAGCCTAAACCTTTTTTGTTGTAGGTCCATTATATTGTAATTTACAAAGACTCTCTCTCTCTATATATATATATATATATTAAGAGTTTCATAATTTTCATTTCACTTTTCATAAGATTTTAATTTAAAACTTATGAAATAAAACAAAATTTATTCAAATTATTGGGGTATTTCTTTTATGCACGATGTAAATGGAAGAAATGAGAAATAATTTTTGTTTTGTTTTATTTTGTTTTGGGTTTGGTGTTTAGCTTAACCAGTGTACTGTATTCATTGTACATATACAGAGGAGTATGTGGCCAAAATAAAAGTAGAGATAGGCAAAGATTATCTGTTGGATTGTCCTGAAACACCGAACGTTGCTCCGTAATTTGTCCCTTAAGGAGACTGTGGCCCCAAGTTAGTCAAACTGGGCCAAAACAGGCCGAACCCAAGTTAATCAAACTGGCCCAAAACAGATAAAAAGGGCAAAAATTCTAGTAATGGCCCATGCAGGTCTCGAACCTGCGACCTTCGCGTTATTAGCACGACGCTCTAACCAACTGAGCTAATAGGCCTATGATTGAATGTTCGAAACTTTTTTTAAATATTGTTATATTGTAGGAAGTCATAACTGGCCTTTTCATTTTTCCATCCCAATGCTGACTTACTGCCAAAGGCTACCTTAATTGTTGTCATAAATAATGTTTGCTTTACAAGAATAAGCAACTGATACTCAGCTGCAAGTTTTTTCTCCCTTTTTAATTTGTTGGTCACCGGTGGCCAAACTCGTGACAATATTAGTTGCAGTGCAGCGTAATTATTTTGAGTGGTCCTTGTAATGAGTATATCAGCATGATTTTTGAGGACAGTGTCAGTGGGAAAACACACAGACCCCCCTCCCTAGTTCTTATCTTAAATTCCATGTGATGTATACCTTTTCCCTTGCTCTTTTCTTCCCCTTTTCTTTTTCATCTTTATAGATTTTAGCCCATTAATAATGATACCACCAAAATTTGGATTTCATCTTCCCAACCTCGTAATTGAACTCATCTACCTCGGAGAAGATGCTACTGCTACTACTACAACTTGGCATTTCAATGGAACTTGAAAGTATTGCTATTACTGCAAGCGTTAGCACCAGCAGCAGAACAAATCTTGGTGCACCTACTTAGCCATATGGTTTACCCCTGTGGGGTTAGATAGTGAGATTGCTTATTGCCTTGATGGAGTTCCATTAATGACAATACTAGGAAATTGGGCATCTAAGAACTCAAATTTTGCGTGTTATTCTGTGTTTATATAGGAGATGATCTTGCTAAGCTCTCACCCAGTTGCTCGATATGTAAAAGAGATTGTTCACTTTTAACAGCTATGCTACCATGAACCACTAGTTTAGAGGAGGCAAGAAAGCAAAAGTTAAATACAGTAACAAGTATGATCAAGTGAAAACGGGGATTCCAGCAAGAGGCCATTTAAATGGAAATTGTAATTATAACACAAGAACTCACATTCTTAACACATAATCTCAATAAGATATAAATCAAAAAATGGTTTTAAAAATCAAAGTAAATTGAGAAAAGAGATATGCTCCCCATGTGAACATAAATTAGACTCAATGGAGTCCCCGCTTAGAAGAGCAGGACCACCCCACCTAAGACTGCCAAAACCAGCTGACTCCAAATGCCCAAGTTCATAATCCTGTGAGATGATGAATTTGAAGGTGAAGACTTGGGTGAAGACCCACTTTCTTTGGATTCTGCTGCTGGAGTATCTGCAGCTGGGCTAATATCCGGAGCTGGGGCCGGAGCAGGAGTTGGAGGTATGTCAGTTCCAAAGATTGCCTCAGGAAGAAGGACCTTATCGACTTGATATATTGCAACAGGATCAGTTGAATGTACAGCGCTGGTAATTTTGGTTTTGCTCCATCCTGAATCAAGGTGCACGGTGCCAGAATTATCTGTGAAATTCAAAGTGTACTGGCCACCAGCAAGTGTACTAACAGGACCTTTTGCACTGAGGTCATTGAAGTCTGCCAGGGCATAGAATTTTGCCAAGGCATGGAAAAGGATGAGTGATTTAAGCTGGTCATCACTGAGATTGGATAAAGAAGGCTTCTTAAGAGCCTTGAAGGCATCGTCTTTCGGTACGAAAATGGTAATGCCTTGTTCAGTGTTGTTGGCTTGATTTTGGAAGGTTTCAATGACTTTAGTGGATTCCAGGTAGTTAAGGAAAGTGTGAAATGGACCAGCCACAGCGAGTAAATAAGTGAGGTTCACATATGCCGGTGCTGGTGCTGGTGCAGGTGTCGGAGTTGGGGTCATTGCGGCAGGAGCCGGCGGACTAGCAGCTTGACCATATGCCAAGGAGGAGCATAAGAGCAACACAGAACTACAAAACATAAAAATCCTGGAGAACTCCATCTTTTTCCAGAAATTTGGTTTGGCTTCAGTAATGACCACTCTCCAAATTCCTACAAGAACCAAATTATATAAGGTTACATTGCAGCTAAACAACAAGAAACCCATGGCAATAACCCAGTAAATCAACATTCTGAACAAAAAACTAATAAAATTCTCTAAGTTCAAAACCACATTTCACAATCTAGATCAGAATCTTTGAGATTCATTTTCTGCATAAATAAGTAATACACTGTAAATAAAGCCAAAATCTACAACTTTCTGCAAGAATGGAAAGTAATGAAAAACAGATCTTGATTAGCTCATCCAGCAAAGCAAATTATGAGAACACTCGTTAACCATAATAAGACAAAAAGCTTAAAACTGGATCTAAGACAATGCAATTACAGATGAGATTGAAATGTGGAGATTAAGAAAAATAAAAGAGAATTCAAAAATTTGATCCATTTCATGCTCTTGAGCTCCTTCAGACAAAGCACAACTTACCAAATCCCCAAGTGATCAAATTTCAGACCCAAAACCCAGATCAAAATCTTATTTTTCAGTTTGCATTACACCTTGACTTAAATTGGCTTGAATTCAAGTTAACTTCTGGCAGGGTACTTCGCACTAGAAGTTTCCCAGAAAAGCAAAGTAAAGTAACTTCTTCAAGAACAAAAAAACAAAAAGAAAAGCAATGAAAAGACAAGCAAGGAAACCACAGCCACATAACGTACATCAACAAAAAGTAAACAAAGATCTAGATTTAACTAAACACTCGTTTTACTTGAAAGAAAATGGATCAGTAGAAGTCTTAAAGAACGGAACTTTAACAAAAGCAAATTACAATGAGGGCTGACAGATGAAGGACGCTAACCTGACTAAGAGGAATTCAGAGAGAAAAGTTTAGTGCTTGGGGTACCAATGCAGCTGATTGGAATAAGCTGAGACAGACTATATAAAGGTGGGATTTTTTTCCTTGTAGGGTATGAACCAAAAAAAAAAGTGTGAGTGTGGGGTTGTACCAGCTGTTGGTGCTTAAAGGAGGGCTGTAGAGGATAAGAAAATAGTAGGTGCAAGAGATTAACAAAACAAAATACCACTAAAAATGATAAAAATAACATATTAAAAAAATTAAATTACACCTGGGATGGGTGGCTTGAAAGGAGATGGGGATGGAACTTTCTCAGAGGAAAAATAATGCATTTTTTATTGGGCAACTCTTTCAAGGAAAGAGGACCCTGTATGGTGGCCTTTCTTAATCACTTTTCAACTAATTAGTTTTCTAATCCTTGGGACACCAGCCATGTGCTCTTCACCATCCTTTACATCATCCTTCAGCATCTCATCAAAGGTTTTCATATTATGATACATTGGTCTTGCAAATACGTATTAACTAAATCAAAATTAATCAAAAAATAGATGGTTGTAATTAAACTTGGGGCAAGAGATTAATAAACTCTTTTTTTAGAATAAAAATTCTTTAAAGAAAGAAAAAAAAAAGATTTTTGTTCTTATTTATCCTCCACATGTGTAATTTAATAAGTTTATGACATGTTTAGCCACTTGTGTAAGTTCAAATGATCTCATTAGTTGATATAGTATTTTTATATCACGTGTCACATTTTGATTCATCCATAATAATTTTAATAAGTTTTTGTTAATAGTATAATGGGTTTAGAAAGATTGATATATGAAATTAAAGATCTGATATTACATCGAACATTCTTTTAATGCATATAGATTTTTTTTTAAGGTATAATGGTTAAATGTACATAAAATGGGAGAAGGTTTGATAACCAACAAATATAATTAGAAATTAAATGATTGAGGTCTAAAGTTTGATTTTTTTTAAACTTCTTCATTCATTCGAGAACAAAAAATTATGTATCAAAATCATCCATGTCATGTTTTTTTCAAATGATCAAACATGTTTAATTGAAATTGGATTTGAACTCTTTCTAAAATATTGAAAACCAACAAAGTAATACAATACACCAAAAAACATTGTGGGTAAATAAGTTATTATAAAAGTAAAAGTCTTTTGCTCTTTATATATTACAATGGTGAAATTGGTGACCCCACGCAGCCCATCTATCTTGGGTAGGTAAAAGAGACAAAAATAAGTGATAAAAATTTCTGGTATTACCAACCAAAAGAACATGAAATAATATTTGTGGCATTCACATTGAAATGTATGGAAAGGGAAAGGAGAAGAAGCCCCTAAATAAAGAAGCAAAATATCAAAGGAGTGGAAAGTAAGAAATGAAAAGAAACAAAGGCGTGAGAAATTAGGGAGAAAGAAGGTGGGTGGGACGAGGGGTCCACCGTGAGATTAGAGCCAACCAGCTTTGGCTGTCGGATCGTTGCTGCCACGAGAAGAAGCCCATTGCCAACTGTTGTATGGCCTCTGTGTTCCATTCCATTCTGACTCTTTCCAATCATGAGCCAAACGTGCGCACCCACCTCCAATATTCCTAGACAGCTCATTCTCGACGCCCAAACGCCACCGTTTTTTTCCTCAGCCTGGCCTGTCGCCCACGCTAAGCATAATTAGTCATTACCAAAAACCAAAAAAAGAAAAGAAAGTGTATATATCTCTAGAAGAGAAGAATTAGACTTTTTCTTGCCACGCAGGCAAATAGATGCCGCATGCCACGCCAGGGTACTTAGGAATATAATATAATATATTAAATAAATTTTACTCACAAGTTTTTTAGGTGTATTTATTAAGGTCTAGTATATAAAATACTTATTTTAACATATTAATACATTGAAAACCATCACTTAATTGTTAATTATTGTGTTGAATGTGAGAAAATCAATGTAAACGACACCTTAACAAATTTTAATAAAGGGTCATTCATCAGATCCATTTGTAATTGCTTGTAATAATTAAACATCATTACAGAATTAATAATATTTGTTAGTTACAGGATTCATATTTTTCCTTTCTTTGTTTTCACTTTTTGGAAAAAAAAAAGCTTTCAGTAATATATGTTCATAATTCCTTTAATATTAGCAAATATACGTGTTGGTTATAATTACTATCATTATTAGAATTTTTTTTTAGGGCCGGTGGTTAGAGAGGTCAAGATCTTTGAAAGAGCACATTCCACAGATTAGTGAACATAATCATATATATAGTTTAAATTAAAAAAATTGATAATTATTTTTTTTATTTCCTTTGAAATTGTGATCAATGAAAAATTAAATAATTAAATTATTCAATCAAGAATTCCCATTTTTTAAAAGCCTCAGCACCTACCATATATTAGTAAATTATAATATTTCTTTGACACATTTGGCATAGTATTAATAACGTTATAATGTATTTATATTTTATGCATCCCAATATGCTTATAAAAAAAAATATCTTGGGCTAATTTGTTAACAAATGCTTGAAGCCCTGATGAATGCCAGCACGCACGTGAAAATTCATTGAAATCTGCGGTCAAATTTGAGTTAAAATTAGTTTATAACTCCTTTTACGCAATTGATTACGGATCAGTAAATTAAAGATTTTACGTGGAGAAGTGGGATTTGTCGTTTTACAGAGGGGAATTAGGTGCAATGGCAATATCAAATTCTGTCCAAAACTTAATGCTTGTGCTTAAGATTTGAATTTCTGCACATGAACCTTTGTTTTTCAATAATCAGAAGCATATGGATTATCAACTACTCAATTTGATTATAGAGACCGACTTCCTTTTCATGATATATCTCAATCAATAATAAGATTTGCATCATTTCGTTAGTCATGAAAGTGTAGTTGAAAGGGTTCAATCAGAAATATGCTTCTTTAAGTTAATTTGAACTTTATGATATACCAACCGATTAGTCATATTCTAAAACTTCTAATTAAGAAACAAAATTGGTGCAGCTGTTTTCAGGGTCATATTGATTAAGGACTTTAAACAACTATGCCGACAATTTACATTATGAATCACTCAAAAAAACTAACATCAAATAAAAAAAAAAAGAAATCTTACAATCGTATAATTTATTATCATTAAAAAGAAAATTTAATAACAAATGATTTAATGATAAAGTGTACGCGTGATATATTCCTCGTTCAAAAAACTTATTAGTTAGAATTTTAACTTTCCCTGAAATTGTACTTGGATAGAAAGCATTTCAGACGCTGAATGCATGATAAAAATATATCTATGTATATGTAAAAGGCATGCATGGAAGCTTCTATAACTGGTTGGTGTAAAGCAAAATCCAGCAGGAGGCAAAGAAAAGAGGTGGGAAGTTGAGAGGTTAGCATCAAATAAATATTGGTCGGAGAGTTGCCGCTGCCATTGCCCTTTCAAGCAGATCCTTTGCTTAAATGTTTCGGGTCTTGACTTCACAAACTTTGCTTAATTCCAAGAGAGAAATAAAAGTGTTTTCAATTGATTCGGTCAAAACTCAAAATAACTTGCCATGTCGTTCACCTACTCTACATCTTTTCGATCATATCTTCATAATATATTTTTTGCAGGAAACAAGAGACGGTCCAAACTCCCAAGGCATCTGGGTTTCTTTAGGAGCACCATATAATAAGTACAAGTTTGTTCAAGTAGAATACATGATCTCCAGTCAACGGTTTTAGCTCTATTTATATTTTTAAGACTTTAAACAATGATATCTCTGTTATTGAAACAACTCCCTAATTGACGGCACAAACAATGTCAATACTTACCCAAACAACAAAAATGTGGGGAGCCACCCTTCACATTGCTCCATAAGAGGGACAATTGAATTCATAATTATTAGGCCAAAGGGCCTTGACTATGTCCTCAAGAGTCATGCCTCAAAATTTTCCTCAAGGACTTGCTTAGCTGATGGGTGTGAGCACAGCTCATTCCATACCAATATATACAATTCTATTTGCAATAGCTGTTCCCAGCTCGTGCTTTTGTTTCGTGTAAAAGGACAAAAAGCCTCCTCCAAAATTCAGTTCGATCTCTTTGGGAGTGCCCCTCTCCTAAATTCTGTAATCAGGTCAGAGTTATTGGCAGTGGTTTCAGCCATGATACTTTAGTTGAGCAGTTTCATTCCCATGCATGTATTAGATGAGGAATCGTAAGCTTTCTACTTTCTAGCATTAGCAGCAAGAAGATAGGGATAAATGGGAGAATTAGCAGCTAGAAGATTCAGACAGTGTCAGGTTAAGCACTTCAAAAAATAAAGTAAACAGGCTGTTTCACTCTTACATCAATTAGGTAAAAGTTTTTGAAAAATTATAGATGAAGTGCTACACATTCTATTAAGTTAATTTTTTAGAAAAACGGTAATAATTTCGTGATAAAATGATATTAAAATAAATCTGACTTGATTCACGTCAAGTATCTTGTTGACAACAAAAACGTTGTCTTTGTGCACTTTATCAAGTTAATTTTTTGAAAAAAGACGATGATCCTATGTTAATTAATCTCTTAGCAGGTTTCAAAAAGAGGATAATGACTTTTGAGAGAGGATAATGGTCCTATGACAACTAGGATCTAGCTCATTACTTACGCGGCTTACCAGAATTTTATATTTTACCATCTGAATGGTATATAAATCAACAACACTGAATTTAGGGCAGTTTGATAATAAAAAAAGAAAAAACAATCATTGACTCACTCCCTGTTTTTATATATGCACATAGAAGAATTGAACAAGAACAATACCTAAGACATCATTATCCAAATGTCCCTAAGAAATGCTAACTCTGCTCTTAATTAATAAAGCTTTGCCAAGTGAAACCTTTATCTCGCTTGCCTTTGTCATGGGAACTGGTCTAGACAGAAATGAAGTGGTTAAGATAACCGGGAAACCAGCAGTTAAAAATGTCTGAAAGGGGATAAAACTTATAGCAAATATATAATGGCATAAGAACATCTGGTGCATTAAGGGTGATAGAGCTCATCAAGTTCTTCTCCGTTCACGGATCAGCAGCCCACTCTTTACGCCCACTCTTTACGGATGTCAAATGTATAGTTGATCTCCAAGTAGCACTTGTTATCATCATCAAGAAACTGAAACAAAGAGAAACAGTAAGTAACTAGCTGTAACAACTTGATTTTGAACTAGAAAGCGTATTAATAAAACATACAATGCAGAGGGTACAGATGCAACAACGATATTATAGCAGAAAGCTAGGACAATGATATCTACATCAAGTAATTAATATGCAGTTCAGCAAGGGCCATATATCTTGCTAAAGGTAGCTAAACAGTAATCAATTAAATGAACGAATTCATGGGCTACATATACCTTATAATAAACTAAGAAAGTTAGAGATGATGGACCATCATTCATATGAAGGTAGGTAGGATAACTGAAAGCTTGAAAATTACGGATTTCTAGTGAAAGAAACAAATAGAAAATATGAATGCACTAACAAGTTTAAGATAAAAATCTTTAAAGCAACCTAGCAAATGCAAGAATTTGAAGAAATACTCAGAACGACCTCTGAACAGGTTGAGAAATCATTGAAAAGAACAAGCTTTTGGCTTAAAACAGTATCCACAAACCGAAACAAGAAAAGGGTTGGGATTCAGTGCACACCTTCACCGATTCTATTTACTGTTATTCAGCCTCAAAGTAAGAAACCTTTTACTGTTTACATCAGACCTCATTCATGCCTGAGAACTCACATCACAAGGGTAGTGCATCTCTTTCTTCCTTTTGCCCCTCCCATTCGGGGATGGTTTAATAAAACCAAAAGGTGACAGCACTTGACACCAATTGATTAAATTTGTAAGTAAGTTCAAGGAAGAAAACTATGTAAAAGCTTCAAATAGAAAAAGAGGCCCAAATTGTGGATGTTCAAAAAGACACATTCTACATAAATACTCAAGCAGAGCAAACATTTGCCTTCTGTTCTGTGTATTTCATCTGTTGGAAAGGTAACTAGTATCTTCTGTTGAACCTAATTAAGTATAGCATCATAATCATTAACCTCTAAATTCAGAGCCTCCATGCACGGGAAGAATGTGAACGGCATAATGAAATGAGGTTTAAACAATTTGTAGGAGGACGTAGAACGGACAGGTAAGAGATAAAACGTAGGTGAACAAACCTTTGATTTTGCAGTATATGATCCTCTAGCAAAAAAACCAGAAGGTGCTGTCTCTTCAGGCATTTCATGTGTATAAGGCTCTAGCTGAGGGCTAAAGGTTCCAATCATCTCTTTTGTGCTGAAAACTGGAAAAAGATTCATTTTAAGGCAGACTTTCAAGTGTTTTTACCTTCAAATTTTTTTGCTAGAATTATTATTTAGGAGGCTTACCCTTGACACCTGTTTTCCAAACAGTATTGGTGTACCTGAGCCCAGATACAATGTTATTTCCAACTTGGAAGGAGAATTTCAAGCGATAATGGCTACCTTCTTTCAGTGTAAACCATAAACCCTGAGGGTTTCCATCTTCTGGAATTGATAGAACTATATCAGTCCTATCAGGAGACACAATAGACACGCTAAGGAACTTTACTTCTGGTTCAAGTGTTTCTGCAATGAAAGGGAGAAAACTATAGTTAAATAAATGCAAGGTCTGCTTAGGAAAGACTTTTCATTATTATTTCCTTCAAAGAATGAAACTAGATAACGATTATATTTGAAGTTACAGAATTCTCAACAATGACAGTTTAATACATATGAATAAAGGGACACACCCTGCAGAAAAGCAACAAAGTCTCAACATACATATAATGCTACCACCACCATGGTAGGAACTGCTAAATTAGATAATATCTTTTGAAGTTGGCAAACTGCTTAAAATCTAGTGATTGACGAAGTTCTTGTCATCTTGCACAAGAAGTAATGCATAGAAATTCCATTTGATAATGTTGTTTTCTCCTGACTTGATAAACAATTAAGCTATCACAAACCGTTTCACTGATGAAAATTTCCTTCTTGCAGAGGCAATCCTCTGGCAGGTAAGTTTCCAACTCAGAGAAGTAACCATATCTGAGCATGTGCAATGACCTGAGTTTTGGTGGGTGGTTTTTGCTGAGGCGAATTCCATAATTGTACAAAAATCCAGATTCAAACAACTCGGATGCTTCCAAAGGAGAGTCTTAATTTTGAACAGGTTAATTCTATTGATTTTTTTTCATGTCTAATCTGCAGATTCTTTAGATCAGCTTATATATATACTAATATTGGAATTGAAAGGATATGCAGAATTATATTCAATATCATGGACCTGCTTTGTATTAAATTAGTTCACACAGACAGCTATTAAGAACCAGTTGGGAAAAAGATAGTTGCCATTTATCTAGAGTCAGAACAATAGAATGTGAACAACTTGATCTGACCTTTCTTCTTAATATGTGATGTCAATGGAAGACTACACCAAGCAAAATCAAAATTAATTCAGCAATTCTGCACTATATTTTTCATAAACAAGCACCATTTATAGAGGCACTCAGCTGTATACATATATATAAAGGCACTCAGCTGTAAATGTAATATAAAGTATTGTAAAAAAGTAGCAGTTTGAAATATGTTTCTCATTTCAATTAGATTATGTGGAAAGGTTTGAAATTTGAAATTTTATTATCTTTACAAAACACTTGATCATGGAACTGACCTGACAATGAAAGCTAAAAATGAAATTGATTGAAAGAGAGGGAAAAGAAATTTTTAAAAAAAATCAAATCTACTAGGCTACAAATTTAGTTGGTTCAAGAATATTAGTACCTCCAATGTTGTCAATATCCACACTTCCAAGAAGCTGCTCTTTCCACTTCCTTAAGCTCTCATCATCCTACATTCACACAATGATTATCAGCATACATACATACATACATACATACATACATACATACATACATAATGATAAACTTTATGCATGTCCATGACTCAATTAACCCATTATTGTTGAAAACAGACCTTATCTTTTTCAAGCTGTTCTTTGAGAGTGCACTGTGGACCCAACTGAATTGAGGCGCGATGCTCATCATCATTATCATCATCCTCAGTTGCATAGAAGGAGGATTCGCTCATCTGTCTGCTGCCTATTTTCCCTCCTCCATCATCATCGCTCTCTTCAGGATGAGTTGCCTTCTTTTCTAAAGTCTTGCTCTTGTCTTCAGCTGCCTCCTTGTCATCATCAAACCCCATATTACTGCAACTTGGTACAGCTCCAACGGCCAAAGACATCAACTCATCAACAGTGTAGAGAAGAAGAAAACCAAATCACTTTTGACCCTCCCAAAACCACGTAGAGGAAAGATGGAAAACAGAAAAAGTGCAGAGAATGTTGACAGGGAGACTGCTTGGAACCGGTGAATGTGTATATATGTTAGCGTGCAAAACAATGGCATGAAATTAAAAAGGTAAGAATTGTCTGTGGCTAAGGCCAAAGACAGAGAGAGTCACAAAGAGCAAAGGACAAAAAGGATAGCGGGATTGGTCTTGTCTCCTAGCTTTCCGCGGTGGGCTGGCTGTTTTGTTGAAAAACTCAAATGCACAAGGGAGGGAAAAGCCTAAAAGAGAGTAGGGTAGTTTTGTGGATATGGTCTTGCCCTTGGTTGTTGGAAGGGCAGGAAAGGGTCATGTGGTGATCCGAAATATTGTAACCAAGAAAGACAACGTGAAGGACGCTAATAACAGATGGAGAGCATTTATTATAGTTCATAGGCAGCGAGGGCAGAGCATGATTCAGGGGGAGAGAGAGATAGAATATCAGAGAGAAACGGCCTGAAATTGCGCGTTTGACTCCTGTTTATAGAAAATATGGCAGGTACTCTCGCCATCACACTTCAAATTTTAAAACAAGTAGCGGAAGGAAATTAATGAAACAAGAAGAAAAGGGTTTGGGTTGGGTGAGCTGGTTTGCTCAATCACAGTGGTCCCATGTTTTGATTTTTATGACCTTCTGGGGCGTTCAATCAGTGGTCCCTCGGGGCAAGCCAAGCAGTGCTCTCGGTTTGGCTTGGAATTCACCAATTTCAAGATTGGGCCCAATGTCCCTTCTACACCTGCATAGTTTGCTCAACATTTGAGGGACTTTGGACCTTTACTTTTTGATGAGTTGGATTGGACATTTAGACACAGAGGACCCAGCAGCCCAAATAAGTCGAGGCAATACCGTAGGCTTTTCTTTAATTTGAATAAACGGGTTAAGAATAGAGTCTTTGAATGAGGGGATATTTACGTTCATTATTGAATCAAATATCTAGGGGCGGCAATATAAGAGATATAAGGTTAATGGAATAACTCATGTATCCATTTTTGATATATTTAATATGAAATCCTATGTCCAGATATGGGTTCAACTTGTTCACTAAACTCTTACCTTTTTAACTTTTTAATACTTTTTTAAAAATAATTTTTTTTAAGTTTTATAATGTTTTAACACAATTCATGAAAGTAATGTCAAGTGTATAATTAAAAGTGAATAGAACATAAATTTGATATTATAATAAAGTTTAATAACTTACAAAGAAAATAAAATTGTAATTTTTCTCTCTCTTGTTTTTTGTTAAATATTTAAAAAAAAAAGAAAACCAAGATGGAGTTTAAGGCAAGGGGTTACTGTGGATACCTTATTTTAAATGGACTAAACGAGTAATACCCATTTTAGTGTTCATTTTATTAATGGTAGGGAGGCTGGTATTGGAGAGTAAGTGAATGTTTGGCAAAGGCGTCACCTTTGCTAATTACGTTCTAATGATGAATCAAGCTGTTTCAACTTAAGACGGATCCTAAATTTACATGAAGATCGTCCACTCGATGATCTTAGCTAGTGGCACATGAAGCAGCAGAATTCACCTTAGAATTGTAAGAGAACCAAGCCAACCATAAAAGAAAAGATAAATTACAGCAAAATCTTTAAAATTTCATTTTAATTCATCATTTATGTCGTGAATCTATTTTAACATGTCATTAATTTCATGATGTGGTTATTATTTTATAATCATTTTACCCATTTCGAAACAAAGGAACAATAAAGAGGCAAATGGTTAAGGACAACTCGTATTGACGACCCAGAAAACTCTACAGAAGAAGCACGCTTCGACTTGCCCAAAGACAACAAAGCCCTCATTGTAGGTAGGGTAAATAGCATCTGATGAAAGGCGGCCTTTCATTCCCTTGTTCCGCCGTGGCACAAGCCCTCACCCCCACCCACTTTAAAAATCTTAAAAAACCTATCAAGATCGGTTTGGGTTTTTGGTGGTTGGAGATGATGAAGAAGAACCCCAAACAATAAATTGAATTGTACATGTGTAATTTGAATTGAAATATGCGCCTTGGTGTTTTAGGGTCATGGATAATTTAGTCATTTTTAAATATCTATTAATGAGATTTGAACTTTTGAGATGAAGTGTTCATTTTGAATATTAATACACTGAAGATGAATTAGAGTGAAACTCTAAAAATTTGAAATAATTTATTATAAAAAAAAAAATACAAATTCAAAAGATTCTTTTCAAAAATATCTCCATGCATAAGGTGTTTTTGAAAATAACTATTTTTGTAATTTTAACTATTTTTAATCAAGAAAAATTAATTTTGAATTAAATTACCTTTAATGAAACTGGACCATTTATTTAAGTTCACACTTTAAATTGACTCATATTCTTTGAACTTTTCTCGTTAGACTATTCATCTCTGGATTATTTCTTATCAAAAAAAATTAAATATTTTGAACATTTTGGAGTAGTTTTTAATAAATGAAGAAAAATCTTTGAACGTTTTGAGTATTTTTAATTTTTTTTGAGTAGTTTTTGATATATTAAGAAAAATCTTTGAGCATTCTTCGTCAAGTAGGTATATTCATTGATTATGTTGTTTAATGGAATATGATGCATTATTTGAAGTTGTTGATTTTGTTAAATAAAATTTATTAGTTTTAGTGGTTTTTAGGCATCGTAAAATTGATTTTTGAACATTGTGTGATTAATTTTTAAACATTACGTTATTAATTTTTAAACATAGTGTGATTGATTTTTATGTATTACGTGACAAGTTCATATGACATTGCGTGACTAGTTGATAGGTATTGTGTGACTGGTTAGTAAAGTATTGCGTCACTAATTTTTAGACATTATGTGACTTAGACATTGTCTAAAACTCAGTTACGTAATACTTAAAACCAGTCACGTAATGTCTAAAAATTAGAGATGAAATTATTAACTCACGCAATGCTTAAAAACAAGTAATGCAATACCTAACAACTAATTGATTTGTCTGCTTGCAGTCAAGTTTAAGTTGCTAAAATCATACAATGTTATAATTTATAAATATGTCTAATTTATTTCAACTTTTCAACTTTGGAGTTTTATAAATAAACCAATAAACTCAAAATTTTAAAACACATAATTTGATGTCATCTCCTGCTTTTTGGGATGATGACAAAGAGCTGGATGGCAAGATGGATATTATTTGATAAAAAAGAGAAATCATGATTTAATTTTAAAATTTTTTTCTGGATGAGATAAAAAAACCGAAATTATTTTAATTTGTTTGAAATTATTTAAAGGATATTATTGTCAAGTTATGTTAAAAATTGACTAAAAATAATTAAGAATATAATGAAGGATATTTTTAAATTAGGTTTACAAATAGGGTTATTTTTCATAATTTTTTTCAAATTCAAATGTTTCACGTCCATCGTGCTTTAATTTAGTTTCATATTGTAATTATGTTGTAAAATTGTGGTTTGCTTGGTACTATAATGTAAAAATTGAAAACTTAAAACCACATATTGAAGTTTTAAGTAAAAAAAAAACAAATAATCTTCATACCAAAGTGTTTCGAAGTATAATTTTGTATTTCATCGCAATGCTAGACTAATTCTTATTGGATTTTTATATAAACTCTTTATTTGGACAATATTTTTCAAATTTTACACATTATTAATTTATTCTTAATTCAGGATTTACCAATGTTGATTTTTGATTCAATATATTAAAATCTTCTTCTTCTTTAATCTAAAATTCTTTTATGTGCAAGAATCTTAAAGTTCTCTAATTAGAAAAGGAGACATAACCTTGCGTTTATATAATATGTAAACATTGTGATGGACATCTAGTGGGCTAGTGAAAAAAATGGAAGGAGAGAGAGAAGAGAAAAAAAGGTGATGAAAATATAAATACAAGAAAAAAATTGCCACAACATTATCCGCATCATCCTTACAGTTTGAGACTTATTTCCATGTCATTCGTCCACTTGTCCTATAAATGCCACGTTGACAAGAAACTTAGCCGATGTTATGTCTACTTCTTCGTTTTGTCTAAATAAGGGATCCAATAATGAAAAATAATATTATGAAAATTTAATTAGATTCAATAAAAAATAAGAATTTGTTTAAGTTATTTAAAAATAGTTTAGGAATTTATTTATCATTTTAACCCATTTACATTGTTCATGATATGAATGTATATAGTTTTTGTGATTAACATGATGATTAAGTTGTCGAACACATTAATATTTCTCTATTAATTACTAACTTGGCCATGATTAAACGTCTTTTAGGATCAATATTTCTATAAACTGAAATTAATGTTGGGTACATTCGATGAACTTGAATTAATATAAATTACATGCGGCGTTCTTGACTTTTAACATGCTGATAATAAGGTAAATACCACTTTGGTTTAACCACCGAAGTGAGGAAATTACCGTGATAATCATGCATGGCGTTGAACAAGGAAGGGTTAATTCCAACAACAGATTCGGATGCTGACGTACCCACACAAAAGCCTTTCGATGATCCAATCCGTCAACTGATACATCATGCATGGCTAGCGTAGGGTCCCACTCCTACTCCCCCGCTCGGGTCTAGGTCGTTTTTTCCTCTAAAACCACCCACTGATTTCCAGATCAAATGACAAGATATGATACGGAGGACATCATCCCACGTGGTCGGTGATGGGCATGCAACATGTCACATTGCCATCGGTGGTGAGCAGCAGCAAATGTCCCATGTGGGCTCCATTTTGGTGGGCCCTCCACCGCCCACGCAGGAATTAGAAACAACCCAAAAGCCCAGTTGGCGAACTTTACAGAGCAGCCGAAGGAGGAAAAGAGAAGGAGATTTGTTTTTGCTTCGTTGGATTTTGACTTGGCATGTGAATTGGGAACCAGTACGTAGGACTGCATTGTAGCTTGTAGGAGGCGAAGCCACCACCAGGCAGGAGGGTCCAACTTTTACGAATCTTTAGGCACTATCAGGTGCCTGCTATCGTACGAAGTTTTAAGTTAGCAAGCATGTCGCTTCAGGGATCCACAACATGCCAGGAATAGTCCAGACTGAAATGATCGAATTGCTGGCTTCAACTTCAACACCACCATATTTTTGCTCAATTTACAGTTTCGGAGATTGTTACCGATTATATCAATTTCTTGGTAACCGATTCAATTTAGCTCCAACCTACGATTTCGGATTTAAAAGTAAGTGCCAAATAGCAATATTATGAATATGTTAAATTATATATATAACCCATTTTTTAATCCGATTTTGAAATATACATTCATGTTCGTTGAATAAAGCTTAGACGCAAAGGTATTAACAATTTTAAAAAAATAAAAAAAATAAGAATAATATCACTTTTCATAATAAATAAATATGAATCCATCCAACATGTTCAATACGTGTTGATGATTGAAAGTATAAGGAGCTATGCCATTTGTTAGTTTATCATTTATGGGTTGTTTTGTAAATTATTAATGATTTTTAAGTAAAACATATAGAGTAATGTAATATTTTTATTCTCTTTTTAGGTGTTTTGTATCATATGTTTTGCTTTCCAGTTCTTTGTTTTGAATTGTGAGACTGTTTTAAGTTTTTCTATTAATAAAAATGAATATTTTGGAGGAACAAAAAACAGTACTTTCGAGTCACACGATTTATTTACAAGAATTGGAATAGATGTCCTCACACATGCTTAAGTTATTAAAGAAAAAAAAAACTACATGTACCTTCAACAAATTTTAATAAAAAATAAAAGTGTATAATTAATAAACCTATTGCTTTTAGCAATAGTGGGGTTAAACCTCAAACCTCGATAACAGGCACCCATTATAGGGGCCGGTGCGGTGAATTTGAAGGGGCCAAATCTAACTGGCCAAAGGTTACGAGTCTAGCATTCAGACCACAGGTCTCAAGTGCTCGAATTTAAGATCTTACCCTGTTGGAACTGACTGAATTTATTCATTTGAAACAACTATTTTTGATACTATCCTAAAAAGTAATTTTGGTCGTAGAGAAACTGTAAACTCGTGTCCTAAACACCTGACAATGCCGCGGATTTTATTGAAAGAAAAAAAAAAAAGAGTTATCCCAACGCAGCCTAGAGGGTCGAAAGCTATAGATCCTCGGCATGACTCAACAGCCAGTCATGAATGTTAGCATCGGGGTATGTCCCACGTGGAGCCCACCGCCTTCTTATCTGATGTCGAAAGGTTTGCCACTTTTAACCAAAAAAAGGCACGAAGTCGTGGTCCATGTAACCTGCCACATCAGAATTTGATTCGTTTCTTCCAAGTAAATCATACCTATTGGTTTGTATCTTTGTGTGGCTTGGTCGGCCAAACTTTCCATATCAGCTGCGCTGCCTTCTCTAATAAAATATTATTTAATTGCTCACCTGTTTCTGTCCTAGAGCTGAAAGGGGTCTCCTGCAATTTATGAGTAGCAAATAACACTTCAGATTTACCTTGTTATGGCTGATTTTTAGATGGTCTAGTCCAAGGCAAGAACAGGAAATTTTATTAAAAGAAACTGTTTATTGGATGATTTGCCGACTATAAAAGCAGTTGGAATTGCTAGTGGCATAGTTAACAGATGGTAAATGAATAGTAAATTGACTAAAATGTGTGTGTTGGAACATGAATGGATGATAGTCAGGTCACCTCCAAGCCCGACTGCACGAAGCACACAATAACAAAACCAAGAGAAGATGATGGCTTAGCTGAAAATGGCTCCCATTATTAATTTGGCTCTCCAATCAAAAGTTTACAAACAAGTGTAATTAAATATAGCATAACCTCATCTCTAAGACAGACTTTTAACATTATTACCGAACATGCTAATTACCTTGTAGTCAGTGAGATGAGGTGTCAAAACCCAAGATTCTTTAAACCTCCCTCTCTCATCAACCTTTAGGCCTCTACACCTTTATATAAGCCACTCTCTTTTGATCACCTCTGCATAGCTCAAAGCGTTCTTTCTCTCTGCTTGCCTTCAATTGTTTGCCTGCTACCAAATTTATTTGTTGTTCTAATCAGATTTCCTTGGGAATCCTATGGCTACTGCTGAGGTATTCAATTCTTATTAAGTTCTCCATTTGAGATTGGTTTATCAATTCATTTGCGTTCATTAGCTCATCTATGCACCTAGTTTTATACCATTTGTCACCTGATCTAGTTTTAAGGATGGAGCTGATTGGAATAGTGAAAATGAAGATCATGTCAAACGATTATGATCTTGATATTCGTTATTGAAATCCCTTTTTGTTCTACGTATTTTGTTTAGACTTCATCTTTTAGAAACTTGATTTTCTTTATATACAGTAAGAACAGGATATAATACAATCACTTGTAATAGGTACTAGTTATAGTGGTTACAAAAGCTTATTACTATACTAAAAAGCTTAGTTCAAACAAGATTTACAAGACTGTTTGTATCCAATTCACATTTCTGACTCTTCACTTAAGTGGCAAATGATTCTGATTGCCCAATAATCAATTCAGTAATAAGTATGTTTTCTTACTTGATGTGTTCTGTAGGTTGTATCAGTTCAAACTGCACTTCATGAGGAGAAAACTGAAGAATCAATCAAGGCTCAAGAAACTACAAAAGAGGAGGTAGTAGCTGTAGCTCCTGCAACGGAACCTGTTGCTGAAGAGCCAAAGGAAGCGGAGCCTGAAGCAGCATCTGAACAACCCGTGGCTCCAGAACCTGAAGCTTCGACCGAAGTTGAAACCAAGGAGGTGGTAGAAGAGGCCAAGGTTGTCACTGAGGAGCCAGAGGTTGAGAAAAAAGAAGAGGACACTCCTAAGGAAACAGTACCGGAGCCAGTAGTTGTCGAGGAAAGCAAGGAGACCACTGAGCAAACTGCTGAAGAAACCGAAGAAACCAAAGAAACTAAGGAGTCTGGCGAAGCGGCAGCAGCAGAACCAGAAGCAGAGGCCCCAGTTGAAGCACCCAAAGAGGACGTTGCTAAGGAAGAAGAAAAACCAGCTGAAGCTGAGGAGAAGGTTGAAACAGAAGCCCCAGCTGAGAAGACTGAGTAACAAGCTTGTGAGATACAGATCAATCATCAATGGAAGTCTGTCTAGTGGCTACTGTTAGCTAAGTTTGCATGTCAAGTTAATTAGTTTCTATGTAGTTTCAATAAGGATGTTGTAATGTGGATGAGGCTGGGGATCGGGGAATGGAAATGACCAACCAATGATAACTTGCCATGTGGCACAGAGTTTTAAAGTTGCATTGGGGGGGTTTTTATGCTCATCTGTTCTCTCTAAGGGATGGCTCTTGGTCCCAAGCAGGTTGCTTAAATTTATTATTTTGCTTGTTTGTTTATTAGAAGAGGCCGTATGCGTGTTGTCTTGATAATAATAAATCCTAGTATCTTTTGTTTAACAATTGTCCTCTGTCCAATTTCATCCAATTGCTCAAGTATACCCAATTGGTTCTTTAAATGATTTAACCTTTAGGCTGTAGGAAAAATATACGGATATATAAAACTTGAGAAATAATTTTACTTTGATTAAACTTGTATCGGGCTTTTACGTTTTCAATAGTAATGCAAAGTGATTTCAGAATTCTGATTTGGGACATTTTATGAACCTATTGATCCCTAAAAACTCGAGGTGAAAACTTACTATAAAATCAAGCAAGAAACACACTTTTCATAATATAAAAACCTTGAGATTGATTTTCTTTTTCTAAGGGAGACTTTGGTTTTCACCTTAACTTCTTTTGGTTAACTGTAGTTCTATTTTAATGAAAGACCTTGTACCTACTTATAGTTTGCATTACCAAGATAATATGGCAAGGTATATTGCTATCCAAATAGGGTGCTTATCATGGGTGTTAATTCTAAAAAGTTTAAAATCTACTGCGTACACATGATGGCGAAGTCCTCCTACCACTCTCTCAATCGTCCCATTGCCAAGTTCATATTTCCGGAAGAAGCATCTGGAAATGACTTGTCTTGGGCTCCCATTGCCAAGTTCATATTGGCTAATTGAGTGTGTGACTACTTCATTTGAATTTTTGAGAGCTCTATACTAAAACATCGTTAGAGCTAGCATAGAGACATCATCTCTTTAAAAATATAGTATCTTGTGTGTCCTAAACTTATTTGATCACATTAAGTTGAGTATCTCAAATCCCTCAATAAGCATACTTCAACTTTTTTCAATTTGTAACTCATGTTCACAATTATATCATAGCTCTCAAAAACAACATCATGTGTCTACCTTAAATATAGTGCATTGCAGCAGTATCAAATAATCTTCCCTTTGCCCTCATGTTGTTAGTGTAAGCCTTGCAAGCCAATTGATTTTGTACTTGTAAAACATTGTATTAATTAGTCATATTTTATGTTAAATACATTATGAATATTTTATTTAATGTATGAGATATTTTTTTATATATGAGTTTATTTATAAAGAGTTATGAGAAACTTATGTAGATAAAGTCCTTAGAATGTAATAGCCTCACAAAGAAATTATAAAGATTATAATTATAAGATTATTTTGCATCTAAGCCTTGTTCTTAAATATATTTCTAGTCATTATATTGTCAAGAATAAGGATATTGGTAATGCTCCAAGGTTGATACATGCTAAACCTCCTTACTTTGGAAGTAAACAACTGATCTCATAGGTTGAAGTATATGGGATATTTGGAAGTGGTATATGGTTGGTTGTTAAGAAACAAGTTCACTAAACATAACCCGTTATAAGAGTTCTATTTAGTATTTTACTCAAATGTCTATGGAAATACTCTATTGTGTTAGTAGTGTAAGTAATCTTTCGACTTGTGCTACCGGGTCATCTTGTATGTGAATTGTGATGCTTTAATTTCATTTCTACAGGTCTGAAGGCAACTATATGTCTAAACAAGATGTTTTTGAGTATGGCATGAAGCATGCAAAGATGAATGAGTAGTCCAAAGAGGATTCATCATGCCATGTGATTTGAAAGGGACATATCTAATTTCCTCCTAGCTTATATTGACTAAATATCTTTGGCCAAGGCAATCTTGATAGGTTAATATTGAAGTTATAAGACTAATATGGATAAGTTGGAAAATAGACATCGAGCCAAGCGTTCTATCTATCCAAGATAAATGATAAAAGGATCAAATTATATTGAAATACTATACACTAAAAAAATTAGTAAAACCATATTGACTCTCTTGATATTTGGGTGGTCATGATGTATTTTACTAAATACCATTAATGATCTATAAATATAAATATAAATTCTTGGTTGAATTAATTTATATTTATTACCAACATGTTGGGTATTTAATGGGTCACACACATAAGGTGAATCATAGAAATTAATTTGAATTCAATTGGATGTGAACTAATTGATTTTATAGAGGCTTAATCCAATTAGGTATTAAGCTATATCAAATATGATTTGATGGAATATTAAATAAAGGTCCAGTTAGCCTAAGATATTTTTTAATCCTTATTAGATAAGAAATAGGTCAATTCACTCTATAAAAAAATCTTTTAGCCTTCTCTTGAAGTTATAGAAGAGTCTTGTTTTACTTTCTTATGTATTGAGATAGGATCACAGCCAAAAAGACAAAATGCTCAAAGTTGAGAGTTTGCTCACAAACTTTGGCTTAGGGATTCACACATTCTTAGTGAAGAGATTTCTGCAAATTATTATGTGGATTACCGTTAGAGGATGGGCAATTGTGCTACTATGGTTTGCTAAGTCCTAGTTGAAATACAAAAGTCAAAAATGAAAAGCCAAGGAAGACTCCACCAAAAAAAGCAGACATCAAACTTTTAAGTATGTTGAAATTTTTCTTTTGTGATTTTTTTAGATT
The DNA here is from genome assembly GCF_002168275.2 of Theobroma umbraticum. Classification (NCBI taxonomy): domain Eukaryota; kingdom Viridiplantae; phylum Streptophyta; class Magnoliopsida; order Malvales; family Malvaceae; genus Theobroma; species Theobroma umbraticum. The sequence continues at coordinate 9,841,605 of NW_018397255.1, read as the reverse complement.
AGTTTCAATTAAAGTGATTTATAGCTTAGGGGATTAAAATTTTAATAATATTCTACTACATATGATCACCTTAGCATGATTTGAATCCCCTTCACATCCCACTTACTTTAGAAAAACCATTTTTCCAATAATGTCCTGTATAATCGAATCATCCATGGTCTTAGCTAATAGACTAAAGTAACAAACATCCATTCCTCACTTTATGACATAGTTAAACGTCATCAAAGGTCTAATGAAGTTTTATTAACCTTTTTAGAACTCACATGATGAAGATACAAGGATCCATTTTTCCATCTCCCGTGTCATTCACAAGTGGAAAGTCTCTTTCTAAGTGAGTATGTCAAACTCCAAAACATCATACAAATCTTAGTCTAGTCACCCTTCAAAGCCTTTAATTTAATTTCTCCATTTGTTCACCATTCTAGGTGCCAAATTAGGTCTCACAACTAGCTTACTCTATAGGTTGGATTGTGGGTTAATCCATTGTAGGTCCCTTAGTTATTATTTTTTGTATGGACCTCATCTTGGAGTTTGTTTGGCTTGATTTCTTTTTTTTTTTTTAGCTTCAGAGCAATTATGAAGCTTTTATGAAAAATAATAATTTTTAAAATTAAGCTAAAACTGTTTGGTAAATTTACTTTTCTAAATTATTTTTTTCTAGATTCCAAACAACTTATATAAGCTCTAATTTTAGTTAAAATTACAATAAAAGGTAATGTTGAGATTATTTTTAATAAGTGAAGACATTTTTGAAAAAAAAGAAAAATTTTCTTCAAAAGCTAACGAGTTTTTAAAAAAAGAGAAGAGAAAGCTCATATTTGAAACTTTTCTTGAAGCTTTTTTTTCTTTTAGATTTTGTTATTCCAAAAAAGTTATTTTTTTTAAAGCTTCTCAAAATCCTATTTGGCTTGGTTTTTACTTTTAAGAGATAAATAAGTTAAAAAAAAATCGACCTAAACAAATACTTTGAACCAATCAAGGTGACATTTCAAGCTCTATTCGCTATATAAAGCATTAGAAGTTTGTCTCTCATTTTTGCTTGTCTTTAGAGGTGCCATAGGCGATTTCTTGTGAGTAAGCCAATCTCAAGCTTGTTGATATACTTTTTATATCTTTTGTGCTAATTAGTATATAGACATAAATGCGTCTTTATGGAATAAAAAATGTATAAATATTATTAATATCTCAAAAGTTCAATACAAAGATTTAATAAAAAAAAACCATTTATGAAGTCCTAAAGACTTAACATATGTCACATAAGAATACCTCAAAATAGATTTTGTCAAAGGATTCACAACTATATGACTAGTGAAAATATCTTTTAAGATCAACTTTTTTGTTGAATTAAACCTCTAATGAAGCCATTTTGCATATTAATGTATGTTAGCTCTCTAACTTTCAAATTGATCTCTTGTTTTGAAATGACAAAAAAAAATGATCAAAATTTCCTTTAAGTATTGACAAATCAAGCCTAGATATTCCTTAGTACTTTCAAATGAGTTTAAAAAGAAAAACAATGAAAAAAGAGTTTAAAAAATACTTTTTTGTCCAAATCTATCGATATATGTTCATTAGGTATCGATACATTTTGACAAGTATCAATAGAAATAAAAATATATTGATACATTTTCCTGAAAAAAGTCAAAATTTGCAAAGTTAAACTCAATCTATCGATACATTCTCAAAATGTATCGATAGAAACTTTACAAATGCTTACTATCTCAAAAGTATCGATACAAATGTATCGATACAAATGTATCGATACATTTTGAACAGAATGTTCAAATCTTTGTAATCAAGCCCAAAAGTGTCTAGGGTTGTCAACGGGTAGGGTATCCATTAATTTTGAGGTACACAACCCTAACCTTATAAAAAATTAAATACCCAAACCCTATTAACTACTCGAATAATTTTTGAAATAACTACCCTAACCCTAACCCCAAGATATTCCCACTACCTTATAATTACCCTAACTCGTTTAAAAACTCAATTAGATAAAAAAATTATTAAAATGTTCTTCATGAGTACCTAAACCTAAACCCGTATCCATATATAATAATATTTTTCTTACATATTTTATATAATTAACTATTAATAAAATTAATAAAAACACAAGTAATAAAATTTAAATTTAAATTATCAAAAACTATAAACTGTGTTTATAAATGAACATAATATATAATATAAATCAATATTATTTTATTATTTAGTAATTATTAACTTATATAATAGTAATTATATTCTTTATAAATGAACATAATATATAATATAAAGTGTATTTATTAAAAGATATTACAAGTTATATACTATAAAGTGTGTATATATATTATAATTGATAATTATATAAGTTATAATTTTTATAATGTTCACACAAAATAAAGAGTAAATATATTTATATTTAAAGTATATATATATATTAAAAGTTTTTTAGTATATTTATATAATAGTAATTATATTCTTTATAAATGAACCCAATATATATAAAGTATAGATATTAAAAGACCTTACGAGTTAATTAATAATCATAGTTTCATTAATTAATTTAATTAATTATATAAGTTTGTCCTTAATTACATAAAATTAAAAAAAATTGCTAAATTTCAAAACTTATTTAATCTTACAACTTCTTTTGAGATAAATAAGTTTATATATCATAAGTTTATATAAATAAAGGTATTTATATTATAATTAATAATTTTATAAGTTATAATTTTTGTGATGTTAACACAAAATAAAAAGTAAATATATTTATATTTGGAGAGTATATATATATACACACACACTAAAAGTATTTTGCTATATGTATAATAGTAATTATATTCTTTATAAATGAATCCAATATATAAAGAGTAAATATATTAAAAGACATTACAAGTTAATTAATAATCATAGTTTTATAAATTAATTTAATTAATTATATTAGTTTGTCCTTAATTACATGAAATTAAAAAAAATAACTAAGTCTCAAAACTATTCTAATCTCATAACCTCTCTTAAGGTTTGTATATTATAAGTTTATATAAACAAAAGTGTATATATTATAATTAATAATTTTACAAGTTATAATTTTTTGTAATGTTAATATAAAATAGCAAGTAATTATATTTACATTTAAAGTATATATACTACAAGTATTAGTATATATATAATATAGTAATTATATTTCTTATAAATGAACCCATTATATATAATGTATATATTAAAAAATATTCCAGCTTAATTAATAATTATAGTTTAATGAATTAATTTAATTAACTATATGGGTTTGTCTTTAATTCATGAAATTAAAAATAATAATTAGATTCCAAAATTATTCTAATCTTAAAGACTCTCATTAAGTATATATATTTTAAGTTATAATTTTTGTAATATTAACACAAAATAAAAGTTAAATATATTTATATTTAAAATGTATATATAATAGTAATTATATTCCTT